>NW_025975298.1:0-8010 GCF_021869965.1 Rhincodon typus
CACAAGCTGGAAGAACAACACCTCATTTTCCGCTTGGGAACCCTGCAGCCTTCTGGACTCAATATCGAGTTTAATAACTTTAGGTCGTGAGGCACATTGTGTCATGTCCTTGCCCCAATCCCCACACACCAGGGCCTTGTTATCGCTTGATCTGCTATCATACACAATGCGTCGTTAACCATTAATAGTCCCCATAAGCAGCTATTCACTCTCCCAACCTGATCACTATCCACTCCTTTGTCTGTCCAACAGTTGTTCTCTCTCTGTGGGCTCTATCTCCACCAAAGTTTATTCCTTACCCCTTCCTCGCACCCTACCTTCTGCTCAAAATCCAACTTTTTCCTTACTGCCTGAGGGAAACGGACCCGAAATGTTAACTCTGATTTCTGTCCACAGGTGCCATCGGACTTGCTGAGCCTTTCTGGCAATTTCTGTTTTTGTTTCGAATTTCCAGCATCTGTAGTTCTTTCAGGTTTTTGTTTTCTTGAAATCTTTGTTGGATAGACATGGTGCGCCGGGAAGAGGCGGGAGGTTGGCATGAGGTAATAAACCCGGATTAGACCATGGAACCGGTGCAGCCATAAAGGGCTGAATGGCCTACGGATTGCGCGCCATCTTTTGTGCGGCTCCCAGAATGCAGTTGGAGACCTGTTAGGCCCTGGAACAGCAAAACGCCCTGATTTCTCTGGCTATTGCAGCTGCTATGGGGTCTCTCCTGGCCGGGTGGGGAGGGGCACTACATCCCCCAGGGTAGCAAAATGCAGGAATTCTTCTGGGCCTGTGGGAGGGAAGGCCTAGGTGGGGCGATTTGGGGCCGCGTCTGCCCTGGGAAAGCTTACTAAACCCGCCTTGGTAACAACATTTGTTGTCTGACAACCACATTTCAAGGTTGCAAAGTTTTTTTAAAAAAAGCGCGAGTTGTGGGATTTGGCATCTGGTAGTACTCGGTTGCCTGAGCAACCATGACACACAACAACGATAAACTGTGCTGGAATGGGTCTCCCATGGGAATCTGATAGGACAGGACAGGAAGACTATCATAAATTGTGTGAAGACGTTACTCCACCTCTGTCAAAGCTCATCCCATTGTGAGTTGCTAAGCTAGTTACTCCTTCCTGTGCCCTCTGACCTCCACCCTGCCTCAGGCTTCCTTTTAAATTGACATCTCTTGGGGATAACATGTCTCTGTCTCTTTCTCTTTCTCTGTCTCTGTCTCTGTCTCTGTCTCTCTCTCCCCCTCTCTATGCCTTCCATTTCCTCTCGCATTCCTCCTGGAGACACGTGAACCGGCCCAGCTCGTCGAAACACTGGAAGTAAAACAGGCTACGCTTTTAACATCATTACAAGCCTGGCACACCTTTTCACCCAAACTACATTTGACACCAACATACGCAAGGAGATATTAGGACCAAATCTGGGGGCCTAAGAGTTCAGCATTTAAAAAGCATCACAGAGGGAGAAGGTAGAATTTGGCAGAGTGGTTTGCAGGGTAGGGGGGAGAAATTCAGAGCTTAGACGGCTTGAAGACATGGCTGATGACATTGAAACAGTAAGAATACGAGACGTGGACGAACGTCAACATTTTTGACAGTCTGTCTCTCCACAGATGCTGCCAGACCCTGCTGAGTTTCTCCAGCAATTCCCACTCTTGTTTCAAACTTCCAGCATCCGCAGTTCTTTAGTTTGCAATGGTCCAGAGTTCTTCTTAAACAAAAAAACAGAGTTAGAGGTCACTACGGCGATATGCAAGAGGTGAGGATATTGGAAAGATGGCCGAGTTGACCCCATCAGGGTCAGTGGGAGAGAAGGTACGTGGTACCGGTCAGGACAATGGAATCTGGGATCATCACCGGTTTTTAAGCTGTCCTTATTCACCTGCATCTCCAACAAAGGTGGAAAAAAAATCTTTCAACATTTCTGCGTGTGACCATCACTATGGCCATTCGTGGCCTCTGTTCCCTTGTCGGCCCAGAACATCTCATCACTATGGAGCGGAGGTGAAAATACGTCATCCAAATGGGTGTAGAGGGAGCTTTACTCTGTATCTAACCCTGTGCTGTCCCCGTCCTAGGATTGTTTGATGGGGGAACAGTGTCGAGGGAGCTTTACCCCGTATCTAAGCCCGTGCTGTCCCTGTCCTGGGGAGTGTTTGATGGAGATGGAGAGAGCTTCATTCTGTATCTAAGCTGAAATATAAAGAGAAGACAGCTTGATGGATATGGCTTCCTGTCTCTGAATTTCTGGAAGATCTGTAGCGTCCTGATATCACAGATAATCCCCAGCTGCTTGTAGCTGGGAGGCAAGATATGAACAGGTTAATATCCCGACACTCAGTCACACAGCACGCATTCCTGTAATGCCCCTTCCTTCCCCTTCACGACTGTTTGTAAGAAGGGCTTATGACGTTCTCTGGGCACAGTTAAGACAATATATTTTCATATTGCAAATATTTACCTGCCAGACCAGGCATCAGTCTGATAGAATCAAAAGGCAAGTCCATAGCTTCCTGTGCCTGACTGCTCTGAAATTCCCTTCCCAAATCTCTACCTCTTCCCCCTCTCTCTCCCCTTCTAGCTCTCTCTCTCTCTCTCCTGTTCTAGCGCTCTCTCTCTCTCTCTCCCTCTAGCTCTCTCTCTCTCTCTCTCCTTCCAGTTCTCTACCTTTCTAATCCCCTCTCTCACCCACCCTCTCTCTCTCTCTCTCCCTCCCCCCCCCCCCCCCTTTCCCCCCTGTCCCCTCTCCCCCCCCCTCTCTCTCTCTCACCCCTCTTTCCATCCCTAATTCTCCCACTCTCTAGCTCTACCTCTACTGCTCTGTACCGCCCTCTCCCTCTCTCCGCCTCCCTACCCCCGGTGTCCCGCTCTCTCGCCCTCTCTCTCTCACTTTCTCCCTCTCTCTGTATCATGGTTTTAGTGATGTTAGTGCAGTTTGAACACTGAAGGCTGCTGTATGCTGATGTACCGGCAGACGGAGTCTGGGAGAAAATAGAGAGGCCCCATGTTGACAAAGTGGTCACATTTCTGATTCTGAGATCTGGTTTTTTATTTATTTGTCCATTTTGTGCTGCTGGCTGGGCCCAGCATTTATTGCCCCGTCCCTAGTTGCCCTCCTTGAGAAGGTGGGGGTGAGCTCCCTTCTTGAACCGCTGCAGTCCATGTGCTGTGGGTTGACCCACAATGTCCCTTAGGGAGGGAATTCCAGGGATTCTGACCCAGCGACACTGAAGGAACGGCGATATATTTCCAAGTCAGGATGGTGAGGGGCTCAGAGGGGAACGTCCAGGGGGGTGGTGTTCCCATGTACCTGCTGCCCCTTGTCCTTCTGGATGGAAGTGGTCGTGGGTTTGGAAGGTGCTGCCTGAGGATCTTTGGTGAATTTCTGCAGAGCATCTTGTAGATGGTACACACTGCTGTGACTGAGCGTCGGTGGTGGAGGGAGTGGGATGTTTGTGGAGGTGGTGCCAATCAAGCGGGGGCTGCTTTGTACTGGATGGTATCGAGCTTCCTGAGTGTTGTTGGGGCTGCCCCCAGCCAGGGTAAAGTGGGGAGTATTCCCTCACACTCCTGACTTGTGCCTTGTCAATGGTGGGACAGGCTTGCATCCAAAGGGTGGATAATGGGAGTTTGGAAATTCCCCAGCTTGGCCTGCCCTTATCAGGACAATGTACCTGTCTGGAGGAGGTGGGTTGCTAATGGGAGTCAGACCTGCTGACCCCTGAAAACAGGTCATAGACCACCATGGCTATTAGTAGGGAAATGGAATGGTTAAAAGATCCAACTCAGGTGCTTGTTCTTAGTTGTAATGAAAGTGAAAGATTGGATAACATCCTTCCCACCTACTCTCACTGTCCATGCCAATCCTCACCTACACCCCCCACTCCGTATCTCCCATTATCCCTCTACCCACTAAGCTCCATGCCAATCTGTAGCACCTCCATGCCCGTTCACCCACTATAAACTCTGTTCAGGACTGATGAACCCTATAGGAAAAAAGTCGTGTGTGTGTGAAAGTTTTAACTCCAATAGTTTAGTCATGACTTTCTGAGAAGAAATCTAATTTTACTGCAGCCTCATAAAACTTTCAATCAGATACACCTATAAAGTGTCAAAAGCATTAACTCCCAGCACTTGACACCTTGTGTAAGTAAACATTGCACAATTGAGAGATCGGTCGATAAGGAAAAAAGCTGTCTAGTGAACCTTTCGAATTCTGTAACCTAGAGAACTGTCCCATTGTTGAAGACTGAGATTGACAGATTTATGAGCACCAAGGCCGGGTTCGAAGTAGAAGATTATCCGTAATCAACTTGAATGCTGGAGCAGGCTCGAAGGGCTGAATGGTCTGCACCTGCTTTTTGTTATGCTTAGGAAGAGCAGAGATAAGTAGCACAGGAGTGCGCTGTGCAACAACGTTGAGAAAGTTTTGGACAATAGGGAAGAAAATGAATCTGAGGAGGTGGTTTTGGGGTACAAGGAAATGGCAGAAGAGTTGAGAACAAATATATTGCTTCGGTGGGAGATATTTCGAACATTCCCATTAACACGAAGGAAAACGAGGGAGGAATTAAGTACCATCTGAGGCTAAATTAAAAACCGAAAGAACTGCGGATACCGTAAATCAGGAACAAAAGCATGTGTGGGGAGGAAAAAATATCAGAGTTAATGTTTCGGGTCCGGTGACCCTTCCTCAGGACTCGAATCGTTAACTCTTGATTTTTTTTGTTTCTTCACAGATGCTGCCAGACCTGCTGAGCTTTTCCAGTAACTTCTGTCTTTTGTGACCATCTGAGGCTTCTCGTCGTTAATTATTTGCTTTGGGGAGGGGGAGAATGGGGTGGTGAGGGGCCATGGTCCTTGAACCTTGGTTCGATCGGAGTTTAATGCCCAGTCGGGTGGGGCTGGCAGGGTCAGACAAAGTTGGTGGGCCAGATGTCTCGAGTCGGGTCGCCTTGCGCTCAGTGCCAACCGTGCCCGCTCTGCTGTGCTCTCTTCCCTCTAGGGGGACGGGTCAATGTCGCTCAGGAACGACCTGCCACGGGAAGTGTGGAGTCCTGCAGTGAAGTTGAGCTTCCTGCAGGGGCTGCTGGAGAGCAAGGGCTTGACACGGAAAAGGAGGGATCGACGGAAAGGTAAGGAGGTTTGCAGCGGGGCCCTTTTGGTTCCCGTTTGAAAGAAGCTCCAAATTTATTCCTGGCTGGGCGTGGGGAGCTCTCAGGCTTCTCTGTATTGCGGCCAACCAGGGGGAGCCCCCTCGCGTGGGCTACACTGAGGCGGGTGGTCTGATTGGCGAGGGTTGGGGGGTGAGTCCTCCAGCAGCAGTGCGGCCCACCCAAAATGGCTGCCATTGGCTCAGGTACAACGGTCAACGGTGTTGACATAATGGCGCTCAATAAGATTCGGGGCCTGGGTGAGTTAACGGCCTGGAAACGGAAACAAGCAACACTCAACTGGGTGAAAATTGAAACCCAGTTATCGCAATTGCCACAAAACAATCCCAACGGGTTCCATAATGACAGGGCGGCACGGTGGCTCAGTGGGTTAGCACTGCCAGTGCCAGGGACCCGGGTTCGATCCCACCCTCAGGCGACTGTCTGTGTGGAGTTTGCACATTCTCCCCGTGTCTGCGTGGGTTTCCTCCGGGTGCTCCGGTTTCCTCCCACAGTCCAAAGATGTGCAGGTTAGGGTGGATTGGCCGTGCTAAATTGTCCCATAGTGCCCAGGGATGTGCAGGTTAGGGTGGATTGGCCGTGCTAAATTGTCCCATAGTGCCCAGGGACGTGCAGGTTAGGTGGATTGGCTGTGCTAAATTGTCCCGCAGTCTGCAGGCCACATGGGTTAGCTATGGAGTAGAAAGTGTGCAAAACAGCATGGGTGCCCTGCTGTGCGCATGCAGCCTCCTGGTCTGAAAATCTCTGCTCGCGTTGCAAGGAACCTGTTCTTCAACCTTCCTTCCCACCCCCAGCCCATCCGGATCCCAACCAAAAACTAAATTCCTCTAAAGTTTTTGAGAAGATGTGTAGCTCGGGTTGTGGATGAGGTTGTAGACTTTCTCAATGAGCTGGTGTTTCGTCACCCTGCTCGGTAACAGCGTTAGTGCGCCTCTGTCGAAGCGTTGGCGTTCTGTCCCACTTGTTATTTATATGCCTCGCTTTGCTGGGCTGGTTGGTATTATTTCCGGTTCTGTTTCTCAGTGGTTTGTATATCGGGTCCAGTTCAACGTATTTGTTGATGGAGTTGTGGGTTGGAATGCCAGGCCTCCAGGAATTCCCAGGCACGTCTCTTGTTGGGTTTGTGCTATTATCAATGTGTTGTCCCAGTCGAATTCGTGTCCTCCTCTGTCCGTGTGTATTGAGACCAGTGAGAATTGGTCGTGTCTCTTGGTGATAAGACATCCATAACAGCACAAACCAAACGTGCCTGGGAATTCCTGGAGGCCTGGCATTCCACCCGGAACACCATCAACAAACACATCGAACTGGACCCCCTATACAAACCACTGAAAAACAGAACCGGAAATAATACCAACCAGCCCAGCAAAGCGAGGCATATAAATAACAAGCAGGACAGAACGCCGACGCTTCGCCAGAGGTGCACTGACGCTATTACTGAGCAGGGGTGACGAAACGTTTGCAACCAAACACACTGGCTCGGCGATCAAACCTGTAACCTCAACTAAATGCCTCATCTCCCCTTCCTGTCCTCTTGACTGTTATCTTTTATCTGTGCCTCTCCGGTCATCTGTCCAACGATGTAGTTCTTCTATATACATTTCTCTCCGAACCCTTTGTGTCTCGAACGTAACAAACAAGGAACAAAACCAGGTTATTCGGCCCTTCGAGCCCGTTCTGCCTCTCCACTTGATCATGGCCTGATCATCCAGCTCTGTTCCTGCTTTCTCCCCCCATACCCTTAGATCCCTTTCACCTCAAGGACAATATGCAACTCCTTGCAAACACTAAACGTTTTGGCCTTGATTGTTTTCCATGGCAGAGAATTCCACAGGCTCCCCATCTCCGGGTGAAGACATTTCTCCTCGTCTCAGTCTTATTCCCGTATCCTTACGCCGTGAACCCCCTCGTTCCTGGCTGATCTGATTTTTAACCTCGACTCGATGTTCCTGCCAATAGTCTTTCATCTCCTTGGTAACCAATAAACGACCTACCTCGACCTTAAAAATATCAAGAGATTTTGCGTCCACGGCCATTTGACATTCAAGCCTTTGAGAGAGCATTTTTTTGTTTCCTCAACTCCGTCTGAAATGGGCGACCTTTTATGTTTAAGCCATGATCCATACGTGGAAATATTCTCTCCATATCCACACGGTCAAGTGTCCTCAGGATCTTGTATTTCAAAGAAGTCACTACCGGTTATCGAAACTCCAGAGGACACAAGCCTAGGCCAAGTCTGTCTATGTTGTCCTCATCCATTCATGCCCAGTATTAGTCTAATAGACCTTCTCTGAACCGTTTCCAACACATTCCCATCTTTCTGTAAGTACGGTGACCAGAACTATACACACTATTCCAGACATGCAGATTTACTTGGTGAGGGTAATCATTTCCCATTCTCTTTATTCAGCAGATTCTGGGGCCAGAATCAGGCACCCTCTGGCAGCTCATTTTGAAGGTAAGTTCGATGTTCACGCTTTGGAGACAGGACGGGGTCCCTAAACTCTCCTGAATCCCTCCCTCCCTCTAGTAATTTAGGGGAATTAGCAACTCAGACAACCTAACCCTATCTTATTAGCGACAACCCGTCCGTCAAATTTATCTTCCCTCTGTATCCCTCAATCCCACTTGCTAAGCTGCCCCACAAAGGAGAGTCAGTGTGTCTGTGGGACTGTACCCCAGTGAGAGTCAGTGTGTGTGTGGGACTGTACCCCAGTGAGAGTCAGTGTGTGTGGGACTGTACCCCAGTGAGAGTCAGTGTGTGTGTGGGACTGTACCCCAGTGAGAGTCAGTGTGTGTGGGACTGTACCCCAGTGAGAGTCAGTGTGTGTGTGGGACTGTAC
>NW_025975299.1:0-8010 GCF_021869965.1 Rhincodon typus
TCACCAAATGACTGTAGTTTTGATTATGGTTTGACCAACATGCTTATCTCACTGAAATCAGGACGTCAGTCAAAACTTCATGAAAGATTAAGTCATTAGGTGAAGTTGAGATTTTTGACTTCTGAAGTGCTTAACGGTCTGAAATAAGCATGTTAGTCTAAACAACATCAAAACTTGAGTCATTTGGTGAATTTCAGATTTTGGTCTTCTGAAGTGCTTATCTGAGTGAAACAAGCATGTTAGTCAAAACAGCATCAAAATTTAAGGCATTTGGTGAAGCTGGGATTTTTGATTTCTGAAATGTTTATCTCACTGAAATAAGCATTTCAGTCAAATCAGCATCAAAAGTTAGGTCCGTTGGTGAAGTTGAGAGTTTAGTCTTCTGACAGGCTTATCTCGCTGAATTAAGCTTGTTAGTCAAAACAACATCAAAAGTTGAGTCATTTGGGAAAGTTCAGATTTTGGTTTTCTGAAATGCTTATCTCACTGAAATAACAATGTCAGTCAAAACTTCATGAAAAAATAAGTCAATTGGTGAAGATAAGGTTTTTGATTTCTGAAATGCTTGTCTGTGTGAAATAAGCATGTTCGACAAAACAGCATCAACATTTAAGTCGTTTGGTGAACTGAGATTTTTGACTTCTGAAGTGCTTATCTCACTGAAATAAGCATTTCAGTCAAATCAGCATCAAAAGTTAGGTCCTTTGGTGAAGCTGATATTTTAGTCTTCTGATATGCTTATCTCGCTGTAATAAGCGTTTTAGTCTAACCAGAATCAAAAGTTGTGTCTTGGTGAAATTGAGATTTTGGTTTTCTGATATGCTTATCTCGCTGAAATGAGCATGTTATTCAAAACAACATGGAAAAGTTGAGTCATTTGGTGAAGTTGAGATTTTTGACTTCTGAAGTGCTTATCTCACTCAAATGAGCATGTTAGTCTAACCAACATCAAAACTTGAGTCATTTGTTGAAGTTCAGAATTTGGTCTTCTGAAATGTTTATCTGAGTGAAATAAGCATGTTCGTCAAAACAGCATCAACATTGAAGTCCATTGGTGAAGTTGTGATTTTTGACTTCTGAATTGCTTATCTCACTGAAATAAGCATTTCAGTCAAATCAGCATCAAAAGTTAGGTCCTTTGGTGACGCTGATATTTTAGTCTTCTGATATGCTTATCTCGCTGAATTATGCATGTTAGTCAAAACAACATCAAAAGTTGAGTCACTTGGGGAAGTTGAGATTTTGATCTTCTGAAGTGCTTAACTCGCTGAAATAAGCATGTTCATCAAAACAACATCAAAATTGGAGTCTTTTGGTGAAGGTGCGATTTTGATCTTCTGAAATGCTTACCTCATGAAATAAGCATGTCATTCAAACCAACATCAGAAACTAACTCATTTCTTGAAGTGAGATATTGGTCTTCTGAAGTGCTTATCTGAGTGAATTAAGCGTATTAGTCAAAACGGCATCAAAAATTTAGTCAGATGGTGAAGTTGAGATTTTTGGTTTCTGAAGTGCTTATCTCTCTGAAATAAGCACGTCAGTCAAAACAACGTCAAAAGTTGAGTAATTTGGGCAAGTTGAGCTTTTGATCTTCTGAAGTGCTTATCTCGCTGAAATAAGCATTTTAATTTAAACAGCATCAAAAGTTAGGTCATCTGGTGAAGTTGAGATTTTTGACTACTAAAGTGCTTATCTCGCTCAAATAATCATGTTCGTCAAACCAACATCAAAACTTGTGCAATTTGGTTGATGTTCAGATTTTGGTTTTCTGAAGTGCTTATCTCACTGAAATAAACATGTTAGACAAAACAGCATGAAAAATTAAGTCATTTGGTGAAGTTGAGATTTCTGACTTCTCACTGAAATAGGCATTTTAGTCTCATCAGCATCCATAGCTAGGTCCTTTGGTGAAGTTGATATTTTAGTCTCCGGATATGCTTATCTTTCTGAATTAAGCACGTTAGTCAAAACAACATCAAAAGTTGAGTCACTTGGTTAGTTGAGATTTTGATCTTCTGAAGTGCTTACCTCGCTGAAATAAGCGTTTTAATTTCAACTGCATCATAAGTTAGGTCATCTGGTGAAGGTTAGATTTTAGCCTTCTGATCTGCTTTTCTCGCTGAAATAAGCACGTTAGTCAAAACAACATCGAAATTTGAGTCGTTTGGTGAAGTTCAGATTTGTTATTTCTGAAGTGCTTATCTCACTGTCATTAGCATGTTATTCAAACCATCATCAAAACTTGAGTCATTTGGTGAACTTCAGATTTTGGTCAACTGAAGAGCTTAACTCGCTGAAATAAGCATTTTTTTCAAAGCAGGAACAAAAGTTGTGTCATTTGGTGAAGGTGAGATTTTGATCTGCTGAAGTGCTTAGCTCATGAAATAAGCATGTCATTCAAACCAACATCAAAAACTAACTCATTTTTTGAAGTGACATATTGGTCTTCTGAAGAGCTTATCTGAGTGCATTAAGCATGTTAGTCAAAACGGCATCAAATATTAAGTCAGATGGTGAAGCTGAGAGTTTTGATTTCTGAAGTGCTTATCTCACTGCAATAAGCATTTTAGTCCAACCAGCGTACAAAGTTAGGCCCTTTGCTGAAGTTGAGATTTTTGACTTCTGAAGTTCTTATCTCACTGAAGTAAGCATTTTAGTCAAATCAGCATCAAAAGTTAGGTCCTTTGGAGAAGTTGAGATTTTAGTCTTCTGATATGCTTACCTCACTGAAATGAGCATTTTAGTCAAATCAGCATAAAAAGTGAAGTTCAGATTTTGGTTTTCTGAAGTGCTTATCTGAGTGAAATAAGCATGTTAGTCAAAACAGCATCAACATTGAAGTCATTTCGTGAAGTTGAGATTTTTGACTTCTGAAGTTCTTATCTCACTGAAATAAGCATTTTAGTCAAATCAGCATCATAAGTTAGGTCCTTTGGTGAAGTTGAGATTTTAGTCTTCTGATATGCTTATCTCTCTGAAATAAGCATTTCGGTCAAACCAGCATCAAAAGTTGACTCATTTGGTGAAGTTGAGATTTTGATCTTCTGAAGTGCTTAACTCGCTTAAATAAGCATTTTAGTCAAACGAACAGAAAAAATTGTGTCATTTGGTGAAGTTCAGATTTTTGGCTTCTGAGGTGCTTAACTCGCTGAAATAAGCATTTCAATTTATCCAGCATCAAAGCTTGGTCATCTGGTTAAGGTGAGCTTTGCGTCTTCTGATATGCTTATCTCTCTGAAATGAGCATGTTGGTCAAAACAACTTCATCAGCCCCTGATAAATGAACCCGAAAACATAGGAGCCCCAGGGTATAAACGCTGAAATACAGAGCCTCCTGTATATAATCACTACAACACATGAAAAACTAAACGAACTGCGAATGCATCAAAATCAGGAACAAAAACATAGTTGCTGGAAAAGCTCAGCAGTTCTGGCAGCATCTCCGACACTTCCGACTTCTGCAATCCGACGCCATCACCAAAGGCATTTTTCCCTCCCAACCCTAAGCTCTTTTCCGGAGGGACCACTCTCTCCATGACTCACTTGTCCTCTCCACACTCCCCTCCAGCCCCACCACTCCCGCCACTTTCCCCTGCAACCACAGGAATTGCGCCACCTGCACCGACACCTCCCCACTCAACCCTCACCCAGACCCCAAGAAGACTTTCCACACCAAGCAGATGTTCACCTGCACATCTGCTAATGTGGTATACTGCTTCCGGTGTTCCTGTTGTGGCCTCCTCTACATCGGGGGAGCCAAGCGGAGGCTTGGGGACGGCTTTGCAGAACACCTACGCTCGGTTCGCACGAAACAACTGCGCCTCCCACTCACGAACCATTTCAACTCCCCCTCCCATTCCTCAGAGGACATGTCCATGCTGGGCCTCCTACAGTGCCACAACGATGCCACCCGAATGTTGCTGGAACAGGAACTCATTTTCCGCTTGGAAATGCTGCAGCCCAATGTTATCAATGTGGACTTCACAAGCTTCAAAAACTCCCCTCCCCCAACCGCATCCCAAAACCAGCCCAGCTCGTCCCCGCTTCCCTAACCTATTCTTCCTCCCACTTATTCCCTCCTCCCACCTCAAGCCCCACCCCCATCTCCCACCTACTAACCTCATCACGCCCCCTTGACCTGTCCGTCCTCCCTGGACTGACCTATCTCCTCCCTAACTCCCCACCTATACTCACCTTTACTGGCTCCATCCCCGCCTCTTTGACCTGTCGGTCTCCTCTACAACTATCTTCTCCCGTATCCATCTTCTATCCGCCTCCCCCTCTCTCCCTATTTATTTCAGAACCCCCTTCCCCTCCCCCATTTCTGAAGAAGGGTCGAGGCCCGAAATGTCAGCCTTCCGACTCCTCTGATGCTGCTTGGCCTGCTGTGTTCATCCAGCTCTACAACTTGTTATCTCAGATTCTCCAGCATCTGAAGTTCCTACTATCAATGAGGAAAATGAGACCCTGTCAGCTGTTCCAGCCCAATTCTGAAGCACTGTGAGATGGATAGAACTGCTGGAGAGTCGGAGAGTCAATAATGAGGTAGCGCCTCATTGTAAGCGGGTGAGAACTGAGGAAGTGCCTCACATGTGTGGGGTCTGTATTGATGTCATGGAGCATACTAAGAACTGTTGTGTGCATTATTGTGAGAGGGTCAATATTGTGGCAGTGTCTCATTCTAAAGGGGTCAGACTTGTTGGAGTGCCACAAGATTGCAGCACTGTGAGAATGTCGGACTGAGGGAGTGCCTCATTGTCAGATCGTCAGTACTGTCAGAGCTTCAGTACTGAAGCAGTGCCTCATTGTCAAAGGGTCCACACTGGAGGTATTGCAGCAGTTGTGTGCCACAGGGGTGGGTGCTGGGACCTTTGTTATTTGTTATTTATGTGAATGTTCTGGATATGAATGTATAAGGCATGTTGAGTAAGTTTGTGGATAATGCAAAAGTAGGAGATGTCATTGATAGCAAAGAAGTTGATCAAAATTTACAGAGGCTTCTCGATCAGAAGGGGAAGCGGACTGAGGATTGGTAAATACAATTGTACACAGATACAGGTGCGCACTTTGGAAAGTCAAACCAAGTTAGGATTTATACAGTAAATGGCAAAGTCCTGAATTTCATCCTCTGACAATGTTGCACTCCTTCAGTACTGACCTATAACAAAGTGGGACAGCCTCAGGTTGACCCTCTGACAATGAGGCATTCCCTCAGGACAATAATCTTTAATTGTAAACTAATCTGTAATATTATTTGACCTTTTAAGTTTACAATACTTCCCGTGTCTCCTGTAGAACACGCAGTTGCTCTCCCTCGAGCTCTGTCTCTCGGTAAGCGAAGCTGCTTTCTTCCATACTACCCTCAGAAATAACACTAGCCGTAACCCTAACCCTAGATTCAGCCCGAACGCTAGCCCTCATGTAAACCCTAAGTCCAACCTCAGCCTAAAACCATAACCCTCAGTCCCAACGCTGACCCTAACCTTACCTCCAACTGTAGTCTTAGCCCTAACACCTACCCTCAGTCCTATAACGCAAGCCTCATCCCCACACTAACCATCGCCTTAGTCCTAAACCAAACCGAGCTTCAGCCCTACTCCGAAACGAAGACATAGAGCCTCCGGTACAGAAGCCCGAAGACAGAGACCCCTTTCAATTAACTGTAAAACACGGAGATCACTGTAAATAATTCCTAAAACATAGACATCCCTGTAAATGAACCGTGAAACACAAAGCCTTCTGTAAGTAATCTCCGAAGCAGAATCTCGTTTAAACAAACGTGAAAAAGAGCCCCCTGTAAATACACTCAAGCACAGAGACCCCTTGAAATATAACCGAAGAAAGATCCCTCGGGAAGTAAAATGTAAAAGACAGAGACCCCAGTAAGAAGACATAAAACACAGAGACGCTGTAAAGAAACCCTAAAACAGAGCCCCCTGTAAATAATCCAAAAACACAGAGCACCCTGTACTCAAACCGTAAACGTTAACTGTTTTGGCCTTCAAAAATGCTGCCAGACCTGCTGAGCTTTTCCAGGAGTTTTGTTTTTGTTCCTGATTTGCAGCATCTGCAGTTCCTTCGGTTTTCAATTAACCAGGCAGTCAGTTAGATCAAATTGTTGTGTATCACATATTTACCAGTCGGATTCAAACACGCGGTACCCGTTCGCTCATGTGGTCACTTGCTTATCTTATAAGCTTTGTCCATTGATATCCTGTGTTCTGCCCTGTTTACTCATATCGGTTAGAACTTAACAAGGCTCCCGGAGTCTGGCTAGCGTGTCTTTATAAATAATCCCAGAAACACACAGCATCGTGTATGTACACCCCAAAACACAGACATCCCTGGAAATTAACCCTGAAACACAATGCCTCCTGGAAAAAATCTCCGATGCAGAGCTTCATTTAAACAAACGGTAAAGAAAGAAGGCCCCTGTAAATACACTGTCAAGCACAGAGACGATCTGACAATGAAGAAGTGCCTCAGTCTGACATTGTCACAATGCTGCAATCGTGTGGCACTCCCACAAGTCTAACCCCTTGAGAATAAGACACTACCTCTGTACTGACTGTCTCACAATATTGCACCCCAACAGTTCTGACCCTCTGGTACTGCTGCATTACCTCATTACAGACCCTATAAATGCGAGGCAGTTCCTCAGTTCTGACCCTCTTGCAATGAGGCGCTACCTCAGTATTGACTGTCTGATTATAATGGTCTCCAGCAGTTCTGTCCCTCTGACAGTCCTTCAATACTTGCCTGGACCAGGCAAATTCCTCATTGTCAGCGGGTCAGTTATGTGGCAATGCCTCCTGGTAATGGGATCATATGAATCTGTAATACTATTTGACCTGTTAAGTTTACAATACATCCCGAGTCTCCTGGAGAATACGCAGTTGCTCTCCCTCCGGCTCTGGGTATGCGAAGCCGATTTCTTTCTCTCTACTCTCAGAAATATCCCTAACCTTAACCCGAGATTCAGCCCTAAAGCTAACCCTCGCGTAAGCCCGAAGCCTAACTTCAGCCCAAAGCGTACCAAAAACCATAATCGTCAGCCCTAACGCTGGCCTCATCCTACACTAACCATCGCCTCAGGCGCAAACCGAACACAGCTTCAGCCGTACTCCTGGCCCTCAAACACGGAGCCGCCTGCACAGAGGCACTCAAACACAGAGGCCCCTTTCACTAACCCGAAAAACGCGGACTTCACTGTAAATAACCCCGAAAACACAGAGTCCGATTTAAACAAACTTCAACAACAGAGTCCCCTGTAATTATACGCTCAAATACACAGACCCCTTTAAATGAACTCTAACACACATTGCCCAGGAAGCATAAGGTAAAACAAAGGGCTCCTTCTAAATAAATCCGAAAACACTGAGCACCTTCAATTGCACCCCAACACTTAGCCCACGTGTAAATTATCCGTAAGACAGGGCCCCTTACAAAAAAGCCCTAAAAAGACAAAGCTACCTATAAATAAACAGCCTCCTGCAAACAAACCCTAAAACAGAGACACCTTTCAATAACCTGTAAAACACGGAGCTCAGTATAAATAATCCCAGAAACACACATCATCGTGTATGTACACCCAAAAACACAGACATCCCTGTAAATTAACCCTGAAACACAATGCCTCCTGGAAATAATCTCCGACGCAGAGCCTGGTTTAAACAAACGGTAGAAATAAAAAAGAAGGCCCCTGTAAATACACTGTCAAGCACAGAGACCCTTTAAATAAACCCGAAGAAAGGTCCCTCACGAAATAAAATGTAAACCACAGACACCCGGCACATAAACCCCTGTAAATAAACCCTAAAACACAGAGCTTCATTTACAGGGATGTCTGTGTTTTAGGGTTTATATACAATGAAGACTGAAACACACAGCTATCTGTAAATAATCTCCGACGCAGAGCCTCCTTTAAACAAACGATAAAAACGAGCTGCCTGTAACTATACTCTCAAGCACAGAGACCCCTTTACATATAACCTAAGAAAGGTTCCT
>NW_025975300.1:0-8009 GCF_021869965.1 Rhincodon typus
AAATTTTTCTGAAGAAGGGTCTCGACCCGAAACGTCAGCTTTCCTGCTCCTATGATGCTGCTTGGCCTGCTGTGTTCATCCAGCTCTACACCTTGTTAACTCAGATTCTCCAGCATCGGCAGTTCCTACTACCTCTCTGAAAAATCCATTTACTTAGTACCTTTAACCCCATTCCTCTTCATTTTCTTTTTCAAATATTTACTCAACTTTGTTTTGGGAGCTCTAACAGACATCTTTTCCCACATTTGGTGGTGAATGAGGCAAAGTGAATTCTTACATCTGTTTCTATAGCTAGTTTCTTCCTCAAACAGGTTGCAAACCTGTCCCGAGACTATAATTTGTGTGATGCCACTCTGCAACAAGCATAATGGACCAGGCAACACTCCTATTCGTACTGCCTGCCATAGCCAGATTTTCAGTTTGATAATCAACTTGTTTGGCCATTTAACCATTAAGTTTTGAAGTGGAATTTTAATAAATCTTATTTAGCTTTTTGTTTCAATGACAATCTTAGGTCTTCTGCCAACTGAATTACTAATTACCAATTACCAAAATATTTAGTGAAAGAAGCCCATGTTTCTCTAGTCTTTCGTTGTAACTAACCCCTTATCCATTGGTTCATTTTAGTGAATCCTTGTGGATTCCTCTTGATGATTTTGACATCACTGAAATAGAGCATTCAATAGTGTCCCAAATAATGAGTTCTCTTCTTCAAATTACAAACCTTTTGTCATGCCTGTTGTTGAAAAAAGAGTTAGACTGAAGCTGTTCATATAGTAACTTGATTTCTGCCAGGCCAGGCAAAAATATTAAAACAGCACTTGGAAGGTAATTGTGTCCGTTTAACTGGAATTCTTTGAGCATGTAATTAGTAGCATTGATGAGGGGCTTGCAGTGGATGTGGTTTATTTGGACTTTCAGAAGGCTTTTGACAATGTCCCACATAATTTTGCCATGGCAAATGGTGGAATTTGAATTCAATAACAATATGGAATTAAAAGTCTAATGATGACAATAAAACAATTGCTAATTGTTAATTCACTAATGTCCTCTAGAGAAGGAAACTGCCATCCTTACCTGATCTGGCCTACTTGTAACTCTAGACTACAGTAATGTGCTTGACTCTCACTGCCCTCTGGGCCACTAGGGATGGGCAATGAATGCTGGCCTAGCCAGTGATCACCCATATCCTCTGAATGAATTTTAAAAATGCCTGAATTAATCTGGTCTGCAAATTTGGGCCTGCAAATACATACTTAGCAAGCTGGAGCTTCTTAACATTCAGGAAAATTGATGAAGCCCAGTTACAGAACTCAAGACTGTTGGTAAACAGCAACAAATTCAATTTAAATCCAGCCAAATGTGGATAAGTTAAATTACGTCAGCACATGTTTTAGCAAGTGACTGAGGATCAGTCAACATGAGAACATAAGAAGTGGGTTGAGTACACTCTTTGGCTAAACAGGTTTGCTGCATCGTTCAGGTCTTCTACCTCAATTCCATCTTCCTATATCACCTCCTTATTCGCTTAATTCACAAAAATCAAATATTCTCCACCTTGAATGTACCCAATGATCTATCATCCACAACCCTCCCGGTACACGATTGACAACCCATTTAGTAAAGAAATTTTTCTTCATCTCAAGCCCAACTGACCAAACAGGAAAAATAGGCCTTCATTTACATAGCACTTTTTACAATCTGTTTGTCTCAAACCACTTTCCAGTCAATGATATACTCTCAAAGTTTAGTCACTGTTCTAAAGGAAGCCCAGCAACTAGTTTAAGCATAACAAGCTTGGCTACACAGATGTGTGGTAATAACCACATAACTGATCTGGTCATGTCAACTGATTGTTGACCAGAAACAGGGGCAACTCCCAACTCTTTATGAAATAGAGCCATTGTACATTTTATGTCTAACTGGAGGATCAATTGAGACCTTATTTCAAAGTCCCATTGAAAAGAAGCCATCGCTGACAGGATAGTACATCCTCATACTACACTGGAGTGGCACTGGAATCTACAACATCTATAACAAAGATGACACAGTGCTACCATCCAAGCCACAGCCGACATATAATGCAATTAAATCACAGAGTGCATAACAACTAACTACTTTAGTGTTAAGATAGCGTATAGAATGCCTCATGAGAGCAAAGCTGAAAGATGACATTTTATGTGTTATCACTAGCTTTGTCAGTAATGCAGGCAGTTATTCATTGAAAACTTATTACTTCACTGATACAATTTGACAGATTATCAAGACAGGACACCCATATATTAAAATCAAATTGAACTTATCTAGTACATTTAATACTCAAACGTGCCCCATAGGGCCTTTTAAGGAGTTAGAGAGGGATGGAGAAGTGTAGGGAGGAAGGTCCAAAGCATAGACAACTGAGGGCATGGCTGCCAATGATGGCCTGGGATATGTGCTGAAGTCCCAAGTTAAAGGAAACAAAATTCCCAGAGGTTGCAAGATAGGGGAACATTATAGTGATTGGGAGTGATGGAGCAATCAAAGGATTTGAGCATGAGGAATCTTAAATTGAAGTAACAGAAATCTACGTAGACCAGCAAGCATAGGTGTGATGGACCTCGGAATAGGTTAGAGTTCGGGCAGCTGGATTTTGAATTATTTTAAGTTTTCAAAGAGTGATGCATGGGACACTAATGGTCAAATCTGAATGTGACAAAAATACAGAAGTAGGTTTCAGTGGCAGATGGGCTGAGGCAAAGGCAGAGATAGACACATCACTGTGGGGGCAGAAATAGGTGCTTTTCATGGTGGAGAGACTATAGGCTCAGCAGTTCAGTCAGGACCAAACAATACACTGAGGTCGCAAACCATCTAATTCAGTGAAACGTTATGGCCCAAGAGAAGAATAAATTTGGTGACAATAACAAAAGCCAGTAGTTTTAGCCTTCTTAATATTTTACTGGAGGCAATTTCAGCTCATATCAAACATAAGTGCTGACTACACAGAGCCAGTGGAAGCATTGAGAGAGTTGGTGGATGGAGTGGAACTGGGTATTGCCAATGTATATGTGAACACTAACGGCATCTTCAGATGATATGCCAAAGGATAACGTGGAGAAAAAGGGTGGGACCAAAGATAGGTTCCAGGGACAAAGTTGCAGGAGTAGGAAAAGAGGCCATGTCAAGTGCACCTGTGGTTATAGTTAGATTTTAGGACTAGACTCTATAAAGCCATTTGGAATTTCTTCATTCTGCCGGAGCTTCATAATGATGATTGCAATCTTCAAGAAAGGGAACAAGTCAAACTAATATCTACAAGTACAAAGTGTTGTTCTCAACTGTTCAGGTAATTCTTAATTTTTATCTGGAAAAGTCAACCTTCCAGATTCCCACTGTGGCTTCTGATCGACTAGTAGAGCAACCAAAATGGATCTTCACAGGACATCAGCTTCAGGAAAACTGTGAAGAACAAATCATTTCAGAAATAATGGTTTTCTTGAGTCTCAATGAGACCTTCAACTCAGTTAATCAAATTGATTTTTGCAAAGTATTTGTCATTTGGATACTGATCTGAATTCACAAAGATCTTTTCTCTCCTATAATACACATGCTAACAGCAGAATTAAGCTGACTACAGATCCCTTCACTATCAATGTAGATGTAAAACAAGTCATGTCATTGTAACAATACTGTTCCCAATCTTGCTTGCAGCAATGCTGTAGATTAATACTGACAGGCTCTCCTAGGTGGGACAATCACCAATAAATAGTTTAACCTCAACTGCCTATGGCTAAAATGAAGACAACAGCCTATTTGCAATAGCATTACAATAGTCTTATGATGCACTTAGTCTGAAGAAGCACTACAATAAGTAGTTGATGTATTCCCAAAGGCTAACAAGAACATAGGTATTGTCCTGAAACTCAAGAGAACTTTGGTCTTCTAACAAATCACATTAAATGTATCAAATCTAAATGCCTTCAATCGAGATTAATGATGTCACATTGAAAATTGACCCTCATTTTCCACATCTTGGATACTATTTATCCTAAAAATATGTCATTAAGAAGTATATAAGCAAATCTATTGTGTTAACCAAATCTATGGTACTAATGTACTTGAGTATTCAAGACCTATGGGGGCAAGATTTCCAGGGAATGGCAATCCCAAATGCATTGTCCAAATCCAGCATTTCAGACTTAAATAAATACAACTGAAAAAGAATTAAGATCAGGCTAAAGTAAATTAGAAAATTAGGCTGAGGAATAAGTCAGTAGAGATGCAGTGGATGACATTTAAGCATATATCCCATAACACTCCAGTGAGAAGCTGAAAAAATAAGAGTATGATGCACCATTCATGGCTAAGGATGTTAAAGATAACATCAAATGGAATAAAAAAGAAATCCACAATTCTGTGAAGAGAATAGGGGAGGCAACGCATAGTGGTAATATTACTGGACTGGTAATCTGGAAACCAGGCTAATGTTCTGGGTACATAAGTTCAATTCTCACCATACCAAATACCAAATGGTGAAAATTAGATTCCATTAAAAAAAATCTGGAATTGAAACTGGCTGAATGGCAACTAATGTAACCACTAGTGATTGTGGTAAAATCAATCTGGTTCATTAATATGGAACAAGTTAGGGAACAAAATCTGCCAACTTTATATTGTCTGAGTGACTTGTGTTTCCAAATCCACAGCAATCAGGTTGATTCTCAACTGCTGTCTGAAATGGCATAACAATCCAACTATCAAACTGTTTCAAAGTGAAAAGAGTTAAACTGAACAGACCACTTGACATTGACCTAGGCACCAGAAACAACAACAGCAAACACAGCCCTATCAAACTTCTAAACCTTTACCAACAGCTGGGGCTTATGCCAAAATTTGAAGTGTCCCACAGACCAGCCAAGACACGGTAGTAGTCATAAAATCGTTTCTCACAGATGTTGTCCCAGACACCACCATCACTGTCTCAGGGTATGTCCTGTCCAAACAGCAAGACAGAAACACTAGGTATATCGAGAAGGAGCTGACTCTGGCTATTCGTGAAGTCTTCTGGCATCAGGTCGAACATGGGTAAGGAAACCATCTGCTGATTACTTCCTACTGCGATCCTCTCACTGATGAATCCATGCTCCTCCACATTGAACCCCAGCTGGATGATACACAGAGGTGCCACGGAATGAACCTCTGGGTTGTGGACTTCAGTGTTTAAATCAGTCAGTTCCTGAGGACCCCATCAGGACAGATGTCAGTCTTTAGCCGATTTTATTTACTCCTTGCCAGTGGTCCCTCTAAGCTGCATAGCTGCGCACTTGTGCAGCTGCTCCAAATGCTTTGTCGAAGGCAACTGGCGTCATTATATCATTGCAGCATTGACTTCCGGTTCCAAAAATCAATGTTGTAGACAGGCCTTGGAAGCCTGCATAGTTGGTAAGAAAGTTAGAGGGAATGCTGTTCCACATAATAGCAAGAAACAGTTGGAAGCACTGAATGCTGCAAATGCCACAGGCCCTGACAACATTCTGGCAATGGTGCTGACCATCTGTGCTCCAGAAAATGCCATGTCCCTGGCTGGGATGTGCAGCCGCAGCACTGACGTCTGCCTGATAATGTGGGAAGTTGCCCAGTGTGCCCTGTGCACAGCAAGCGAGAAGGATCCAACTCAGTCAGTTGCCACCCCATCAGTCTGCAGTTGATCGTCAGCAAAGTGTAAGAAAGGATCATCTACAGTTCTATCAAGTGGAACTTGCAACTAAGTGACTGTAGTTTTGGTTCTTATGGAAGCATTTTTAATCTGTAAGGAATTGAGGGTTATGGGAAAAGGCAGGAAAGTGGAGTTGAGGATAATTTAATTTCAGTGATCTGCAGAACAGACTTAACGGGCCATCCTATGATTTAGATATTTAAAAGAAAAAGAGTAACTCAAGTGAGCCTTGATCCTGTAGAGTGGGGCTTTCCAAAGTGGGATCAAGCCAAAATTTTGGTGTTGCAAGGTCCATGACAGAAATGGTTGCCACGGAGCTCTCAGTGAGTGAGCAACTTTAAATTCTTGCATTTTTACAAACTGCAGGCATGGCTTAGATGACTCAACCTCAAGCCCTGACTTATAACAACTGTAGACTTCTGAGGCTTTTAAAAAAAACAATGAAATCTCCGTATAACTGCCTCGATTCTATACCATTTCTTCTTATAGGTACCTCACCTTCACTGTTGCAGGTTCTCCTACATTGCTCCTCCTCATGATATTTTTCAATCCCCCCTCCCTGATGCCCCCACTCTTAAAGATCTCATCGAGGGTCTCTTAGTCTGACATTTTCCTCTTGCGGAAGATGCTGGAATTTTTAATTAAGGAGGTCATGTTAGGATACCGGGAACATTTTAATGCAATTAGGCAGAGTCAAGTTGGTTTTGTGAAAGGGCAATTGCTTTTGTCAAATTTACTGGAGGTTTTTGATTTGAATATGAGGAAATATGAATCTGGGAGGAGTCATCTCGATCACTGCCCAGGAATGAAAAAAAGGAAAGCAAGCTATAGCAGAGTAGCCATTTCTGGAGCAGCCATTTTGAGAAGGGCAGTTTTGTGGTGGAAGTGCTGCTGGAGATTTACGTGTAGGCTTAAGTGAATACTGGGCTTTGGTGAGGAGGGCGAGCAGCAGCAAGGTAAAGCTCCTCGGAGGAGGAGCAAACTACTGCAGCTGCTGAAGACACAAGGGTGAAGAAAAAATAGAAGTAAATTTAACTGTGAAGTCACAGGCAGCAGGTGAGTGAGTGACTGGTGAGTAGTTTTTCTTCTCTCTTACTTTCTCTTCACTTTGGTACTGTTGTTAACTTAAGAGTTATGACATGGCAGGAGAGCCCAGACCCGTGTCATGCTTCTCCCATGCAGTGTGGGAATTCAGGGACCATTCCAATGTCTGTGACTCCTTCATGTGCCGGAAGTCTGTCCAGCTGCAGCTCCTATCTGACAGCTTGACAGTTCTGGAACTGTGGCTGGATTCACTTTGGAGCATCCACGAGGCTGAGGGAATCATTGATAGCATGTTCAGTAAGTTGGTCACACCGCAGATAAAAATGACTGAGAATGGGTTACTAACAGACAGAGGAAGTGTAGGAAGGTAGTACAAGGGTCCCCTGCAAACATCTCGCTCCAAAACAGGAGTTAGGGGAGATGTCTCACCAGGGGAAGGTGGGAGCAGCTAGGTTCATGACACCATGGCTGGCAGAGCTACAGTGATAGGAGATTCAATTGTAAGGGAAATAAATAGGCGTTTCTGCAGATGCAAACGAGATGGTATGTTTGGCGGTTTGGATCTGAAATTGGCTAGCTGTAAGAAGACAGAGGGTGGTGGTTGATGGGAAATGTTCATCCTGGAGTTCAGTTACTAGTGGTGTACCTCAAGGATCTGTTTTGGGGCCACTGCTGTTTGTCATTTTTATAAATGACCTGGATGAGGGCGTAGAAGGATGGGTTAGTAAATTTGCGGATGACACCAAAGTTGGTGGAGTTGTGGATAGTGCGGAAGGATGTTGCAGGTTACAGAGGAACATAGATAAGCTGCAGAGCTGGGCTGAAAGGTGGCAAATGGAGTTTAATGCGGAAAAGTGTGAGGTGATTCACTTTGGAAGGAGTAACAGGAATACAGAGTACTGGGCTAATGGTAAGATTCTTGGTAGTGTGGATGAGCAGAGAGATCTCGGTGTCCATGTGCATAGATCCCTGAAAGTTGCCACCCAGGTTGATAGGGTTGTTAAGAAGGCATACGGTGTGTTAGGTTTTATTGGTAGAGGGATTGAGTTTCGGAGCCATGAGGTCATGTTGCAGCTGTACAAAACTCTGGTGCGGCTGCACTTGGAGTATTGCGTACAGTTCTGGTCACCGCATTATAGGAAGGATGTGGAAGCATTGGAAAGGGTGCAGAGGAAATTTACCAGGATGTTGCCTGGTATGGAGGGAAGGTCTTATGAGGAAAGGCTGAGGGACTTGAGGCTGTTTTCGTTAGAGAGAAGAAGGTTAA
>NW_025975301.1:0-8007 GCF_021869965.1 Rhincodon typus
AGCCTCAGCCAGTTTTATTACCTTTTATTAACTTGATCTTTGTTTGAAATGATTTTTCAATGCCTGTGTATTTATTTATTCGTAAAGCATTAAAGTTTATTTCAGTGGGACCATCCAATTGCTGTCTGACAGCTTAATGACAAGGTAAAAAGGATGGTTTTTTTTTCTCCCAGAAGGTCATTTTTGAAAAAAATCATAAGTGTTCCAAATATTTGACAATGCTATTCCATGTCTTGTGAACTCTGTACCGAGAAGGCATTGTTTTTGATTGGGGAGCAAAGAGGACGCATGGAAGTTGTGACATGCATGGGAATATGAGGCAGTATGGAAGTGGTATTGGAGATATGGAGACATGGGTTTTCTGTCACTGCTACCTTTCAGGGACTTTAGACCTAAATGATGAGAGGTAAGGTCCCACATCAATCACTCAGTCAAATCAATTTGCTTTATAATAAATGAAGCACTTTTGAATGTAGTCACTGTTGTAAAAAGCAGCCAATTTGTGCAAAGCAATGTCCCACAAACATCAATAAAACTACAATGTCTTATTGTTTTACTGATGTTGTTTGAGGGATTAATATGGCCGGGACTCCAGTGATAATTCTCCTTCTACAAAATTGTGATTGAGAATCTTTTGCATCCTGCTGGGCGAACATGCTAAACTATGAGAAAATGTCTCCTGCAAAAGACTTTACCTCGAACAGTGCATTACTCCTTCAGTACTATCAACCTATAATTTTTGTTTGGGTTTCTGGAGTGGAATTTAAATCAACGACCTTCTGAATCAGATGTGAGCTAACATGTAATTAGAGGAAATGGTTATGAAATAATTGTCCATGTAAATGACTTGGCTTTGAAAGTCTCTCCAGACATTTTCTTGTTTTGAGTAGTTAGTTATTCTGCTTAGGAGATAGTTACACTTGATAGTTATTTCTTTCATTAATTTGTCATGAGTGGAACAACCACAAATGCTGTGTATGTCAGATTGTGTTCACTGGGATAAATGTATGAATGACGATATGAGATTCTAAAGTAACCTCAAACATCTATCACCTTGGATAGGCATTACAGGTTGTATGCTGATACTCACTGAAATTTTAGAATATGTAAATTTTCGAACATCATCACATCACTTTTCAGTCCTTATTTTGTATATACAAAACACAATGGAAAGTCCCCCTATTTGGCACAGTTTTAGAGAATACCAAATCGAAGACTGAAACTTAGTACAATTACCTTACTCCTGAATGTTTTAACCCTAACCAGCCAGCAATACCCAAAGGCCTCTCTACCCTTTCAGCTGTTACGACTGGGGTGTTGTATAGCCGTGTCAGTTCAGATTGGCTTGTAATATCATGAGGAAAAGTACGATCTCCACCCGAACTAAAACCTAAACAATAAAAATCAGAATTTATAATTAATGCAAATCATTATTGCTTGCATCAAACCACACAGTTAACATCAGAATTAATGTGTTAATAGTCATTTGGTGTTAGAGAACTTGAATGTCTTGGAAAAAAATGATTTTTTTATAACACGGCACCTTGCACTTATCAGCAGAATTTGCAAGAATACTTTTTTAAAAAGAAACATTCACTTGATGTGGGAGTCAGTGGTTGGCCAGCATTTGTTCCCCATCCCTAGTTATCTTTGAGAATGTTATGGCCAGTTACCTTCTCGAACCACTGCTGTCCTTTAGTGTAGCCACATCTACAATGCTCTTTCCAGGATTTTGACCCAGTGATGAGGAAGGAACAGTAATATATTTCCAGTCAGAACGGTGAATGGTAGAACTTGCAGGTGATGGTGTTCCCATGCGTCTGTTGCCCTTGTCCTTTTAAATGGAAGTGGTTGTGAGTTTGGAAGGTGCAGTCTAAGGAGCTTTGGTGAACTTCTGCAATGCGTAGAAGGATGGCACATGTTGGTGATGGTGGAGGGAGTGAATATTTGTTGATGTTGTGCCAATCAAAAGGGCTCCTTTGCCTTGGATGGCATCAAGCTTCTTGAGGTTGCTGGGGCAGCACTCATCCAGGCAAGTGGGGAGGTTTCCATCACACTCCTGACTTAAACCTTGTAGATTGTCGCCAGGCCTTGGGGAGTTATTCATTGTGGGCTTCCTAGCTTCTGATCTGCACCTTGTAACCACAGTATTTATATAACAACTCTCGGTAAATTACTGGTCAATGGTAATCTCCAGGATGTTAATATCGAGGAATTCAGTGATGGTAATGCTATTGACTGTTAATGGAAAATAATTTTTGTAGAGTATCAGTGGTCATTATTTAGAGTCATAGAATCATAGAGATGTACAGCACAGAAACAGACCCTTTGGTTCAACTCATCAATGCTGACCAGATATCCAAAATTAATCTAGTCCCATTAGTCAGCATTTGTCCCATATCCCTCTAAATCCTTCCTATTCATATATCCATTCACATGGCTTTTAAATGTTGAAATTGTACCAGCCTCCACCATTTCCTCTAGCAGTTCTTTCCATACACACACCACCCTCTGGGTTAAAAAGTTGCTCCTTATGTCCCTTTTAAATCTTTCCCCTCTCACCTTCGACTTATGCCTTCCAGTTCTTGGCCCCTCTACCCTGGGGAAAACCATTGATTATTCACCCTATTCATGCCCTCATGATTTTATAAACGTCTATAAAATCACCCCCTCAGCCTTTGAATCTCCAGGAAAAATAGCCCCAGCCTATTCTGCCTCTCTGTGTAGCTCAAACCCTCCAAACCTGGCAACATCTTTGTAAATCCCTTTCAAGTTTAACAACATCTTTTCTATAGCAGGAAGACCAGAATTAAATGCAGTATTCCTAAAGTGGCCTAGCAATGTCCTGTACAGCGTCAAACATGACCTTGCAACTCCTATACTCAATGCACTGAACAACATAGGCAAGTACACCAAATGCCTTCTTCACTACCCTGTCTACCTGCGACTCTACTTTCAAGGAACTATGAACCTGCACTCCAAGGTCTCTTTGTTCGGCAACACTTCCCAGGACCTTACCATTAAGTGTATAAGTCCTGCCCTGATTTGCCCTACCAAAATGTAGCACTTTACCTTTATCTATATTAAGCTCTATCTGCCACTCCTTGGCCCATCTGATCCAAGGTCCAATTTTACTCCAACATAACCTTCTTAGCTGTCCACTACACCACTAATTTTGGTGCCATCTGCAAACTTATGAACCATATGTTCTTTATTCATATCTAAATTGTTTATATAAATGACAAAAAGCAGAGGACCCAGCACCAATCCTTGTGGCACATTGCTTGATCACAGACCTCCAGTCTGAAAAGCAACCTTCCACCACCACCCTCTGCCTCCTACATTCCCACTATAATAGAATTTAGAGCAGACCAGGAGAACCTGCAGACAGAATGTGTGAGAGGATTTGGAACGGTCTCTAGTTTGCGTAAATTTCAGGGCACCGTTGGATTATAAGCCGTGTGGTGGTCAGAGCATCAGTGAAGCATGCTGGGATTTCACACGTTCACAGCCCCTTGGGGCTTCTGATCACCATATCTTATCTAAATCCCATTTTAGAGGAGGGAATGAGGCCAGCACAAACATTGCCAAGTCTAAATCACCATTCTAAGGCTTAGTGCTTAAACAACAGAGAAAAAAGGGTTAAAATTTACCCACTCAGACACTGCCTATGCTGGAGTCAGAGAGAACACAGCGTGGAGCTGGAGGAGCACAGCACGCCAGGCAGCATCAGAGGAGCAGGAAAGTTGACGTTTCAGGTCAGGACGCTTCTTCAGAAAATTTTCTGAAGAAGGTTCCTGACCCAAAACGTCAACATTCCTGCTCCTCTAATTCTGCCTGGCATGCTGTGTTCCTCCAGCTCCACACTCTGTTATTTCTTAAAATTGACCCAATTGTTTGCCAATGTTAGACCTAGTGTATTAATCAAGTAAATAGACACTAAGACCTGCAGATGATGGAAATATGAAGCCAAAACAGAGAGAAAGGTTCTGAGGAAGTGTCACTGGACTTGAAACATTAACTCTGTTTTCTCTTTACAGACACTGCCAGACCAGCTGAATTTCTCAAGCCCTCTGGTTTTGTATAATCAAGTATGTTAAGGCGGCAGTTGTAATTTATGGTCATTCTACAACTTGAATCAAGCTAGCGCATTGTTTATACGAAAGTTTCTGTTGTGTTACAGACTGGCTAGTCATGTTTTAGTATAATAGGCAGATCTGACACAGAATGGGTCTTTGCATTAAGCCTTGATCACAGGGTTCTTTGCTTTATGATCTGCAGAATCTACGTCTAATGTGCCTCAATGTGGTCTTCATATTATCAGTCACATTGGCTGTTGGAAGATACACAATTATTTAATAATTAGCGGAGCTAGAGTTCTAATAAATATCTAAATGCTTAAATACTCACTTGGAGCTGCAGTAACAGCACAGAAGCAAATGGCAAGAATCCCCAGGAGCATGATTCTTTTAATGTCAGTTCCTACCGGGTGCAAAATTAAATAATATATTCAACTTGCAATTGAAGTTAAAGGCTAAACAAACCAAATCTTTGCATTTTGTCCAGCAGAAAAACCTTGCACCTAAATAAGAATTTGTGCTGGTAAAATTCTTATATTCTAACATTTCCCACCCTCCCCACCCCATTTCTATTTGTAAAATAAAATCAACAGTCGCACAGAGTTTGATTTAATTCTCAAGTTTATCCGAAATTCGTAATTATTGTTCTTTTATTTCCAAATTCCATTAATCGATCAATTTACCTGAGGCTTAGAAGAGCAAGAGCTGTGTTTTCACGGAGATGATTTGATCTTGCTTCTGATATCAGATTCTTTGTGTTAGGACACTCTGCAACCCTGAATTTAAAGAAATAATTTCCTTACGTCACAGATTGTCTGACTGACTATTACACCTGTCTAAACAACACAAACTATTGGGACATACTGATAAGGACGTCTGTCACAATAAATTGAAAAAATTAACAAAACCTTACAAAATTAGCTTGGTACACAGATTCTGCTGAAGCAAGAAATAAATATACTTTTTGTTTTGACATGGCCAATGTGTTTGCTTTATTTATCTAGATAGATGTTTGGGGTAGATGCATTCATTAGCGATGTAATGAGTGAAGAGTTTGGGATTTTATCAACATTGTAAAAGAGGGAATACTTTAACTGTGGCTTAATTCAAATTCTGCTTTAATCAGATAAATACAACCTAAATCAGGCCAGGCTGAACATATAAAGCCAACTCAATCATATTGTCTAAATCATAAAAGTACACAGCCATATAATAAGGGGCAACACTGAAAAGAAGCACCTTGACAAACAATTGAAAGAAAATTAACACACACCCTCCTCCTCAACATTGAGACGTGGGGTATTGTGCTATGTGTAACTTCCTTTCACTCTGTAAAGGTCCATAACTTTCTCCGAAATATAATTATGAGCTCGGGCTTGCTCGTTGTAGACCCTTCAGCCCTTATGCCCTTTGATTGGAGATCCTGGCTGTAACATTCTGCAACAGGGAGAAAAGATGGAAAATATAATTGATGGCTGCAAACACAACAAAATCATGAGGCAGTGGGACATCATGAGCTGGAATGTTGTTCAAAGCTGCTGGAAAAGCAGGTATTAAGGGGATTCAAGTGAGTGCATAATTAAAACCCTTCCTGTTGACCTTAGTACATACCTTTAACAGCACTCAGTATGAAAAGGAGAAAGTGTATGTTTGGATTCAGCGCGATGATCTACAGTGATGATGCCATGGATCGATTTGTCAGACAGCCTGTCCCAAATCCATACAGCCAGGGTCTTGACAAATTTGTCTTAGAGCCAAAAGCATTTCCCTTTGGCACTCCTGTGATCCGTGGACCAAACTGCAGTTTCATCTGCTGGGGTTAAGGACATATCAGTTTTCTACCTTAAAGGTTAGGGTAGGGTTAGAAATTATGCAGACTAGAGTAATGTGAACTTATGGATTGCATACATACAGGTATTGCATTTTGGAACCAGATGATCACTGAGAGAATCCTGTCTTTAACATCCAACTTCTATCTTCCTGGAAGTGATTTTGCTTTTGATCACTTGGCGCAGTATCACCGACGATTAGGGAGAAATGAACTCCAGTTCATGAAGCCATATTTCTAAATCTTATACATAAAGACATGTGGACTAGCAAGGATTTAGCAGTGCAGTTTGCTGTGTACCAATTTTCTGAGCACTCTTTCCATTTCCTGAAAGACTGGCCTGGGACTTTAACCTTGATCTTCTGACCTAGAAGTAGGGACCATATCACTATAACAAATGACAGCAACTCTGCAAATCTATTATAAATACCTTCTGAGAGGTGTAAAAGTCAAACCATTTCCTCTGAAGATCAAAGGCAATTCTATGTCTTAGAATTGTTTCCTCCAAGATGTTTAATCTTGTGCTTTGTAAAAGATCAGGAAGTTTACACTGATCTTACACAAGGCTTGGTGAGATCTCAGCTGGAAAATTGTGTGCAGTTCTGGAGCCACACTTCAGGAATAATGACAATACATTGGAGACAGTAAAGAAGAGGCTTATGAGAGTGGTTCCAAGGTTGAGAACCTGCATTAATGAGGATAGATTGGAGAATTTGGAACTGATTTCCTTGTAATGGAGAAAGCTGAGGGGAGTTTTGATAGAAATTGTTAAAATCATGAAGAGTCTGGACAGAGATAGGGAGAAATTGTTCATGCTCTTAAAAGGATTGAGAACCACAGGGCAAAGTTTAAAGTGTCCTCCAATGGAAGCAAATGCAAGAAATTGTTTTCTCACGTAGTAAGCCATTTGGGCTTGTAATGCAGTGTCTGGAATTGTGGTGGAGGCAGCTTCGATTAAAGCATTTGAGAGGACATTGGATGATTGTTTAAACAGAAACAATGAGCAGAGGGCTGGGAAAAAGGTAAGAGTTTGCACTAATTTGAATTGCCCAGTCACAATGGAGCAAATTAATTCCTTCAGCATCATGGCAGTTCTGTGGCTTTATGTTTTTGCCATGGTAGATGAGTTTTGCTCTACATATAGTTCTTTTCAACTATTTACAATTTCTGGAAGCATTGTTTGGAAGAATCAAATGCAAATTAAACTAAAAACCTTGGTATTTCGTACCTGTTTATCAACTTTTAGTCCTATTGACATAAAACTATCAATATGTTATAAAAGTGACCCCCAAACCAATTATGAAAGGTACTTTTCAATAATTCATTATGAGATATAATCCAAAAATACCTAAGAGTATTGATCTAAACTTTTACTGGAACCTTAGTATTCTTGATCCCTAAAGTTGTTGCAATCATTTTAGACAAATAATTTTATAATTGTTACACACCAATACTTTTAGATATAAAAGACAAGAATTAGTTATTTGGAAAATGACAATCTAAAAGATATTCTGGAAAAAGGAAAAAAAAGCCAACACCTTACTAAACTTTGCTTTAGTTAAATATTTACGGACATGTGTTTTAAAATGTTTGAATGGTAAGTTTGTAATAAAGATGAATCCGGGGCTGCTTAACTTGGCCACTGTTTAAATATTGTTACAGAGGGGGAATGTCTGAACCCCTCTGATCATTAAACCAAAACACATGCCCCAGCCTGTTGACAGGAGTAGATGTTCCCTTTTAAGAATTATCCCCGAAACACCCAGAGAAGCTTGCTTTTCCCCTTGCAATTTGTTAAAGGAGTAGTTAAAAGAAAGAAAATCCCTGATATCCACTTTACAAATAACAAGCAACAATTTATTTGCTTAGCCCTAACAATGAACAAATTAACAGAATTACTAACAAACTGAATAATTCCCCCAGACTACTAACTACTTCCTAACTGGTCTAAATTCTACTGGAATGCTGTTCAAATAAACACAAGTCGTACTTGTACAAGAGATAGTAGGAACTGCAGATGCTGGTGAATCCGAGACAACAAGGTGCAGGGCTGGATGAACACAGCAGGCCAAGCAGCATCATAGGAGCAGAAAGGCTGAC
>NW_025975302.1:0-8007 GCF_021869965.1 Rhincodon typus
ACCCTTCTTCAGAATTTTCTGAAGAAGGGTCTAGGCCCGAAACGTCAGCCTTCCTGCTCCTCTGATGCTGCTTGGCCTGCTGTGTTCATCCAGCTCTACACCTCGTTATCGCAGATTCTCCAGCATCTGCAGTTCCTACTATCTCTCAACCTCTCGCTAGGTCTCTTTTTCCTCTGTTTTACTGTCGCCATGCTAAATGCTCTGAGTTTGTTCTGAGGTATATAGCCCTATGAGGAAGCATAGTACAGGCACTGCCAAAAACAGCACAGTTGCAATCAGGACCTTCCCCTGGTGAAAACCTGTCTCCATCGGCCAGTACATTGGAGTTCCAGACCAGGACTGGTTAAAAGGAATTCTGATTGCTGAGATACAATGTTCTTTTTTTTATCGCGGCTGCTTGCTAATCTACTTTTTGTCTCTTTTCCAAGTTTACTGGACCACCTATTGAGGGCTGAGAAAGTGGCTCGATGATCTTGTTCTAGCGTTAGCCTTGGCTGTCATTGGTCACTCAGAAGGCTCTGCGCTCAAGGGCCTCCCGCTACCCCCAAAAACATAAGCCCCCCCAAAATCCAACTTGACGCTCCAGCAGCAGTGCACAGGGCGGGCCCCTCTGTTGGAGGCGGTCATCTTTCAGATAAAGCCGTTAAACCAGGACGCCATCATCTTCCATTATTAGTCCTGGGTCAGTGCTTTACGAAATGAAGAGCTTGCATTGATGTAGCAGCTTCGACCACCTTGGCACATGTCAGTGCACTTTACAACCAATCGAATTGATTTGTCTTTGCCGTTGTATTGTTGGACATCCCGGAGTAAAGAGACAGAAATGACCTGTAAGGATGTCAATTCTCCGTGCATGTTCTAGCCCTTTCTCTGGCACCTCCAGAAAAGAATACAACTAAGGTTAGCGATTCGTCCAGTGGTGGGGATGGGGACAATGATTCAACCAGTTTCGAGTGGCACAAATTGACCTTGCAACATCACACCTCATGGCATTCTCTGTGATGTCTGTTCTTTAGGAATGTGGGTGCCAAGGTTAAGAATTTCACTTTAGGATGAAGAAGTAACTTGATATTAATCCCGCTGTCTTGGATTTATCATTGATCCTGTTCTGTTCCTTTAGTGTGCACTAAATCAAGCTGTGAGAATAAATAACTGGGACACAGCAAATTAATAACTGCTGGTTGGGAAACATTGCAGGAATGTACACATTCCCAGTCTGCTTTGTATGGAGCTTTTACTCACTGGCAAGAACCCTTTCATTTAACACGCTCAATGCATTTTGCTGATGCATTCAGATTGATGACATTTGGCTCCCCTTGTGGTTGAAAAGAAAAATACACCCCATTCTCCTTTGCTTAAAAAAAAGATTTCAGGTTCAAATCAGTGACCCATACCACACAGACGGCCAGCCAATTCAAGTAGTTAAGGCCCCAGTTAGGGGCCGTTTTATCGCCTTGCCACCATTTTTCTTGACCACTTGGCTCCTCTGAAAGATGTCATTCTCTTCACCCTCCCAAGGTCCCCTCCGTTTTGATGCATTCTTGGACCTGCCTCAGCAGTGCCCTCAGCTCCCAGCGGTGCTTTTGAGGATTCAGAGGTGCCAGGCCTCTGATTAAGCTGACAGCGTCAAAAGTCCAGCTGCCATCCTTAATGGAACAACAAACCCAGAGCCAGCCAATCAGGAGTCCTTTTCCATGGAAATGGCACCATCAGACTGTGTTCCCACCAAGAGTGGACACAGTTGCTTCACTTGGGCCCAGCTTCAAGGTCCCAAAGTCGGCGGCAAAATATTGCCCCTCGTATCTCGTCTCCTTGACATTGGCAAGACCGAAAGCAGACTGAGTGATCACTTAGTGGGACAACGCCACTCTGTCCATAATAATGACCTTAACCTTCCAGTTGCTTGCCACTTCAATATACCCTCTTGTTCCAATACTAACACCTTCATTCTAGGCCTAATGCAATGGCCCAGCAAAGCTTGACACAAGCTGAAGGAACAGCACCTCGTTTTGCGCTTGGGTGCTTTATAGTCCTTCAGAATTCAACATGATGTTCAACAACTTCAGAACATGAATACTGTCCTCCAGTTGGATTTGGACGCTCAACCTCCCCTTCATTGTTTGTGTCTTCTTGACCGTTCACTCAGCGGGGCAGACACGTTTTCCCCCTTTCGCAACTATTCATTACACTGATTTGGCCAAGTTGAGTCAGTGGGCAAATACATAGCAGACAAAGTATCATTTGGTGGCAAAAACACAAAGGCAGACTAAGTTCCTAATCAGAGCTGGTATTATGCACCTCTGGAGCAGGTGGGACTTTTTGGTCCAGGGGTACAGACACTAGCTCTGCACCACAAGAGTCCTGAAGGCAGCTTATTATCTGAACGGTGATAGATTGGGAAAGGGGGAGGTGCAGTGAGACCCGGGTGTCCTTGTACACCAGTCACTGAAAGTAAGCATTGTAGGTGCAGCAGGCAGTGAAGAAAGTAAATGGTCTGTTGGCCTTCATAGTGAGAGGGTTCGAGTCCAGGAGCAGGGATGTCTTGCTGCAATTGTACAGGGTCTTGGTGAGACCACACCTGGAATATTGTGGACAGTTTGGGTCTCCTTACCTGAAGAAGGATGTTCTTGTGGTTGGTTGGCTCACCAAGCTGGTTCATTGTTCTGCAGACGTTTCATTACCCTGCTGGGTAACATCCTCAGTGCAGCCTAAATGAAGCACCGTTGTGTTTTCCCGCCTGCTTTTTAAACTCTGGAGCCTGTTGAGCTGGATTACCTCATTTCCGGTTTCCCTTCGCAATGGAGTGTATATGGGGTCGAGTTCTATGTGTTTGTTGATGGCTTTCTTCATGGAGTACCAGGCTTCTAGGAATTCCTGTGCTTGTCTCTGCTTTGCTTGTCCCAGGATCTTGGTGTTGTCCCAGTCGAATTGATGGTTCTCCTTATCCATGTGGATAGAGATGAGTGAGTGTTGGTCATGTCTTTTTGTAGCCAATTGGTGTTCGTGTAGCCTTGTTAATTTCCGTCCTGTTTGTCCAACGTAGTGTTTGTCACAGTCTCTGCAGGGAATCTTGTATATGACATTGGTCCTGTCCATAGTGGGTAGGGGGTCTTTGGTTCAGGTGAGCAGTTGTCGTAGGGTTGATGTGGGTTTGTGCGCTACTCTGATGCCCAGTGGTCGTAGGAGTCTTGTGGTTAGTTCTGATGTGTTCCTGATGTTAGGTAGCGTGATGAGTGTGTCGGGGCGTGTAGTATCTTCCTGGTGTTTTTCGTGTAATAGGCATCTTCTGACCCAGTTTTTTGGATATCCATTATCTTTGAATACCTGGAAGGGGTATTCTTCTTCACGGCGTAGCTCTGTGCTGCTGCAGTGTGCTGTTGCCCGTTTAAATAATGTTTGCACGCAGCTTCGTTTGTGTGTGTTAGGATGGTTCCTGTTGAAGTTCAGTATCTGGTCCGTGTGTGTGGCTTTTCTGTGTACTTTCGTTTGGAATTCCCCATTTGTCCTGTGCTCTACCATGACGTCCAGGAATGGGAGCTGTTTGTTCTTCTCCTCCTCTCCGGCGAATTTGATTCCGGTGAGGGTGTTGTTTATTAGTTTGTGTCTCCTCTAGTTTGGTCCATTTAATGACGACAAAGGTGTTGTCCACATAGCGTATCCATAGTTTTGGTTGGAACATCAGGAACATATCGGAACTAACCACAAGACTCCTACGACCACTGGGCATCAGAGTAGCACACAAACCCACATCAACCCTACAACAACTGCTCACCCGAACCAAAGACCCCCTATCCACTATAGACAGGACCAATGTCATATACAAAATTCCCTGCAGAGACTGTGACAAACACTACGTCGGACAAACAGGAAGGAAATTAACAACAAGGGTACACGAACAACAATTGGCTACAAAAAGACATGACCAACACTCACTCATCTCTATCCACATGGATAAGGAGAACCACAATTCGATTGGGACAACACCAAGATCCTGGGGCAAACAAAGCAGAGACAGGCATGGGAATTCCTAGAAGCCTGGTACTCCACGAAGAAAGCCATTAATAAACACATAGAACTCGACCCCATATACACTCCACTATGAAGGGAAACCGGAAGTGAGGTCATCCAGCTCAACGGACCCCAGAGTTTAAAAACCAGGCGAGAGAACACGCCGATGCTTCATCGGAGGCTGCACTGAGGATGTTTCCCAGCGTGGTAAAGAAACGTCTGCAAAACAACAAACCAGCTCGGCGAGCCAACCAACCTCAACACCCACAACCCAAGCTACAGATCTATTCCAAAACCTTAAAGGATGTTCTGGCGATGGAGGGAGTGCAGCAAAGTGTTTACCAGGCTGATTCCTGGGATGGTAGGGCTGACATATGAAGAGAGATTGGACCAGTTAGGAGTATATTCACTGGAGTTTAGAGGAATGAGGGGCTGGATCTCATAAAAATCTATAAAATTCTAACAGGACTAGACGGGGTAAATACAGGAAGGATGTTCCCGATGATCAGGGAGTCCGGAACCAGGGGGTCACAGTCTAAGGATACAGGGTCGGACAATTAGGACTGAGATGAGGAGAAATGTCTTCACCCAGAGAGTGGGGAGCCTGTGGAATTCTCTGTCACAGAAAGTGGTTGTGGCCAAAACATTGAATGTTTTTAAGAAGGAGTTCGATATAGTTCTGAGGGTTAAAGGGTTCAAAGGGTTTGGGGGGAGAAAGCAGGAACAAGGGACTGAGATGGATGATCAGCCATGATCCTATTGAATGGATGGAGCGGGCTCAAAGGGCTGAATGGCCTCCTCCTGCTTTTATTTTCTATGTTTCTATTTCACATTGCATCATTTCCTTTACCACCATGAGCACTCCCTTTGTCTTTTGTTCAGTGTACCCTCACAAACTCCTTTATTCGCTAACAGGATGAGGGTGTCGCTGGCTAGGCAGCATTTATTGCCCATCCCTAATTGCCCAGAGGGCACCTGAGAGTCAAGCACCTTGCTGTGGGTTTGGAGTCACATATAGGCCAGACCAGGGTAAGGATGGCAGTTTCCTTCCCTAAAGGACATTAGTGAACCAGATGGGTTTTTCCAACAATCGACAACGAAGAAGGGTCCCAACCTGAAACGTCAACTTTCCAGCCCCTCTGACGCTGCTTGGCCTGCTGTGTTCCTCCAGCTCTACACCTTGTTATCTCAGACTCCAGCATCGGCAGTTCTTACTATCTCTACAAGTCAGCATTTGCCTGGATGAGTGCAGCTCCAACACTTAAAGAGCTCAACTCAATCCAGGAGAAACCTCATCCCAGCTAGAGCTTGGGTATGATCATCACCCAAATCTGTCTATCTCAGCCTTGAATAGACTTAATGACCCAGCCTTAACAGCCCTCTGCAGTAAAGAATTCCACAGATTCACTCCCCTCTGAGAGAAGAAATTCCTCCTCATCTCTGTCATAAATGGGCAACACCTTACTCTGAGATGATGCCTTTGGTCCTAGACTCTCCCACAGGGGAAGAAAGAACCCTCAGCATCTCCCCTGCCAAGTCTTCTGAGAATCTTGTATGTATCAATAAGGTTGCCTCTCATTCTTCTAAACTCCCATGAGTACAGACCCAACTTACTCAAAAGCTCCACATAGACCAATCCCTCCGTACCTGGTACAAGCCTGGTGAACCTTCTGTAGACTGCCCCCAATGTCAGCATAACGTTCTTTAGAATAAGGTGTGCCTACACCCCAAGGACTGTAGCAGTTTGAGAGGGCAGCTCACCACCACCTTCTCAAGGGCAATTAGAGACGGACAGTATGTATTGCCACAGCCAATGAAGGAATTTTTTTTAATAAGTGAAATATTGGGAAGACTGAAGCTATTCTCTTGAGCCTGCCACAAACTCAGTCACCTCAGCTTGGATTACATTGCCTGAAGTGATAGCAAGATGGTCTACAACTGAGATCTTGTGCTAGCTCCAGTAGCATAAATATCAGACATGGGTGACGCAGTACTGCAGAGTTCAATAACTCTTCTCGCAGCTTCTGGTATTTCCATATGCTCACACAGGCGCTTGTGTGTCTGGGCTCAAGCTATGCAATTTGGATGTTTTACAGCACACTTTGCTCAGCATGTCATGCTCCAGAAGGACAGAGCTCAGTAAGATGGGGACTGAGAGCTCAAAACCATTGGGTCACTGTCTTAGATTATAGCGTGTATCCAAGCGGCTCTTTTCAGATTCGGATAAACATGATTAAGAGAAAGCTTGACAACAGCAATGTGCTTAAATATGAATGTTTATTAAGTAAGAATAATGATTATAATGGCAACAATCAATTGTTACAGTGGTAATAATAAATGGAAAAGAAAAGAGAAAAAAAAAGTCTCATGTTCTTCTGCTTGTTGGGGACCCCTCAATCGATGGCTGGTCTGGAGTCTTAGGTTCATTCCTGGCACGGTTCACAATTCCGAGATGAAGTGAAGTCCAGCAGCAGCTTGGAACAAAACTGTCTCTCCCTTTCATACAGAGTGATAAACAACCAGTACAGAAAACAGCAGATACAATAAATGAAACTGCTGGGTCGTACAGAAAACAAGTTTTCTAATTGTGCTGTTTGCAGCACGTACAGGAATGTTCACAGGACTCATCCAAGGTCTCGCAGCCTGTCGAGTATCATCAACAATTTTAGCCCTTCAGCCCATCCTGTATAATCTATCCTCTCATGCAGCAGTCGAATATCATCATTCACTCTTAATCCTTCGGCCCATCCCTTACAGTCACATGCCACGATAAGGTGATGACATCCTGAGCGTGTCCCTGAAAGGCAGATTGCATATTTGCTGCAAAGCTTAACACACCAACCTCCATATCAACTTCCTCATGCTCAACCAGACAGCTTTTAGCCTTGGCATCTGCTTTGGCCTGAGCTGAGCTGCGAACCCTCCATCCTCTCCATCACTAAGATCTCCTACGTCTACAATAAGTGCTGGCTGGGCCGGTGATGAATTAATACAAAAATGTATTGCTCTGTTCGACCAGAAATACACCAACCACTGTGTTGGGCAAGCATTATTAAAGAGTGCCCTTTAACCATGTCTGAGACAAGCACAAGGCCCCTTGGATAAGTAGTGCTGTAAGGAAATGGATTTAACTTCAGGTGATGGTATCATTGAAGTCAACAGACCAGGAATGGCCTGGGATCCATAGCCCCATCTGTGCACAGTTCATGATGGAGACAGAGGCTACAGGGGGGTCTCATGTCTTCTAGAGAGGGGCAAAGACCACCCTTACTGATCCTGTTCAATCCCCAGTAACCATTGCTGGTGTGTGCACATGTGGTTGTCTGCATATGTCCTTCCAGCTGCATGTGTGCACCTGTGGATGTACACATGAGTGTGTGTGAAATTGAAAACCCATGTGTGTATGTATATGTGTGTGTGTGCATGTGTGAGTGTGTGTGTATTTATGTGTATGTGAGAATGTATAAGTGTGTGTGTATGAGTGTGTCGAAATGAGTGAGTGAGTGTATGAGTGTGTGTGTGCGTATGTGTGTGTGTGCGTATGTGTGTGTGTGCGCGTGTGTGTGTGAATGAGGGTGTGTGTGGATGTGATTGTGTGTGTCTATGTATATGTGTGTGAGCATGTGTGTGTGAGTTAATGGGTGAGCATGAGAGAGTGTGTGTGTGACAGAAAGTATGAGAGAGTGTGCAGGTGAGTGTGTGAGAGAGAGTGTGTGTGATTGTGAGAGAGAGTGTGTGTGATTGTGTGTGTATGAGAGAGTGTGGGAGAGAGAGATAGAGAGACCGTGTACATGTGGGAGAGAGTGTGTGTGAGTGAATGAGAGAGACAGTGAGAAAGAGTGTGAGAGTGTTGTGGGAAAGATACTATGAGAGAGAGGTACAGAGTGTGTACTTGTGAGAGAGAGTGTGTGTGTGTGAGAGAGAGAATGTGTGGGAGAGTGAGAGTGTGTATGAGAGACAGTGTGAGAGAATAAGAGAGTGTGTGTGAGAGAGAGAGAG
>NW_025975303.1:0-8007 GCF_021869965.1 Rhincodon typus
CCTGCACCTTGTTGTCTCGGATTCTCCAGCATCTGCAGTTCCTACTAGCTGATAACTCAGCAGGATTGACAGCATCATGGGGAGAGAAATGAGAACTGACTGTAGCAAGGAAAAAGTTGGTATGTATGTTGAAGATGGTGGGGGTGGGGGGGAGGGGTCAGGGGAAGGAGTAAACAATAGGTGTAGATGAAGCCCAAAGAGAAAGAAACACAGGTAGACAGAAAAGAAGTGGGTAAAGGTCAGTCTTAGGGAATGAATGGGGGACTGTTAGTCACTGACAATGGTTGGTTTGTGGTAGCCCATGTGATGGCACGGCTCTGGTGTGTGGGGGTTGGGGTACGGTGCTCAGGCCCTAAAATTATTGAACTCAATATTGAGTCCAGAAGGCTGCAGGGTCCCTAGGTGGAAAGAGAGATGTCGTTCTTCCAGCTTGCATTGAGCTTCACTTGAGATCTACAGCAAGGCTGAGATGAAAGTGTTGGCCAGGGAACAAGGTGCTGTGTTGAAGTGACAGAAATCTCAGGGCCATTTTTGCAGACAAATCGTATGTGTTCTGCAGAGCGGTCACTCAGTCTGTGTTTTGTCTCCCTGGTGTAGAGGAGAACACATTGTGAGTCGTGAATGCAGTCGACTAGATTGAGTGATGTGCAGATAAATTGCTGCTTCATCCTGAAAGGTGTCTGTGATCTTGGATAGTGGAGCGGGATTGCATAGGAAGGTGCTGTGGGACTGTGTGTGTATGCTGGGTGGGGCCGGGGTGGGGTATGATGTTGGGAGTGGAGTGAAGTGGATCCAGGGTGCCATGGAGGAAATGGTCCCTGCGAAAGGTGGACCAGGGAGGGAAGGGGATTATGTGTCTGGTGGCATCCCACTGGAGGTGGTGGAAATGGCAGCTAATGATCCTTTGGATGGGGTGGTATGTGAAAGCCAGGGGATCCTTTTCCTGTTGTTGGAGGGAAGAGAAGCAGGGGGAGGGCCGGAGAGCTGGACATAGGTTGGACAAACTTTTTAAACATTTACAGAATAACCTCCCTGCTCAAAGCCTTAGCTAATAAAATCAAGTATCCCATTTACCCTCCTTACTACTTTATCCACTTGTCCTGCTACCTTAAAGGACGAGTGTATATTCACACAAGGTCCCTCCAATCCTGGGTGCTTCCCAGAGTTCTACTGTTCATCATGTATTCCTTTTCCTTGTTTGCCATTTCCAAGGACATCACACCACACTCATCTGGATTGAATTCATTTGTCACTGATGAGCTTATCTGACTTGTGTATCCATATACTCCTATAATTTAAGGCTATCATCCTCACTATTTACCAACCCATCAATTTTCATATTATCTGCAAATTTACTGATTAACCCTCTTACAATCAAGACTAAATCATTCATATCAATTACGAACAGCAAAGCCCTAAGTACTGATCCCTTTGGGACCTCACTGGACACAGGTATCTAGTCAGAAAAAGGACCCCTTCACCATCACCCTCTGCTTCCTGCCACTCAGTCACTTCTGTATCCAATTAAACAATCACCCAAATGGAAATGTATGAAAAGCCTTGCTGAACTCCAAGTCAACTACATCAAAAGCTTTGCCCTCATCCATACACCTGATCATCTTTTTAAAAAATTCAATCAGGTTGGTCAGACAACCTCTCCTTATCAAAACCAAGATGATTATTCTTGATTAATCCATCTCTCCAAGTTTAATTCTGTCCCTCAAAATTGTTTCCAATAGCTTCCCCACCACTGAGGCTAGGCTGACTGGCCTGTCATTTCCTGCTCCTGCATTGGTTGACCTCAAGTCCTCATGCATATCTCATGTGACCAGGAAAGAACTAAAAACGATTGCCATCATTCCTGTTATTTCCTCCCTTGCCTCACTCAAAAACCTGGGATTCCTTTCATCAAGCTGTGGAAATTTCTCTATTTCTAAGCTTGCCAGACCACTCAGACCTTCTGCTTATTCTAATTTTTTGAAGTATATCACAGTCCTTCTCCTTAATTTCTATACTCACATCACCTCTCGGTAAACACCACACAAAGTATTCATTTAGAACCTGACCTCTGGCTCCATGCACAAATTACCTTAATATCCTTAAGGTTCTTAGGGGGCCCTACTCCTTCCGTGATTATCCTTTCATCCTTAATGTAGAGTCATTGAATCAAACGGCATAAAGCAGGCCATTTGGCCCATTATGTCTATGTGATCAGCAAATACCAAACTACACTAATTTCATTTACCTGCACTTAGACTAAAGCTTACTATGCCCAGGCATTTTAAGTGCTCATCCGATGCTTCTCACATGTTGTAAAGTACCTGTCTCCACCACCCTCTCAGGCAGTGCATTCCATATTTCCACCAGCCTGCGGTGACAGAAATTTCCTCAGATCCCCTCTGAACTACTTACTCCTTAACTTCAACTGATGCCCTCTGGTCTTAGACACGTTTGCCATGCCGAAAGGTTTATTATGATCTATCCAAATTAGAATCATAGAATCCTGACAGTGCAGAAAGAGGCTATTTAGCCCATTAAGTCTATATTTATATGGTGAGTATAATTCAGTTTCTGTTCGACAGTAACACCCAGGATAATGGAAGTGGGGGATTCAGTGATGGTAACAACATTGAATGTCAAGGGACAATGGTTAGATTCTTTCCTGTTGGAGATGGTCATCGCCTGACAGTTGTGTGGTTTGAATGTCACTTGCTACTTGTGAGTTCACAGCTGCATACTGTCTTGTTGCATTTGAACATGGGCTGCTTCAGTATCTGGACATTGTGCAATCATCGGTGAACATCCCCATTTCTGACCTTATGATGGAGGGGAGGTCATTGATGAAGCAGCTGAAGATAGTTGAGCCGAGGACACTACCCTGAGGAACTCCTGCAGAGAAGTCCTGGAGCTGAGATGACTAACCTCCAACAACCACATCCATTTTCCTTCGTATCAGATATGATTCCAACCAGCGCAGGATTTGCCCCCAATATCATTGATTCTAGTTTTGCTAAGGTTCCTTGATGCCACACTCAGTCAAATGCAGCCTTAATGTCAAGGGCTGTCATGCTCACCTCACCGCTGGGATGCAGCTTTGCACATGTTTAAACCAAGGCTGTAAAGAGGTCAGGAGCTGAGTGGCCCTGGCAGAAATTTTCCAGATTGTTGGGTAGATGTTAGTGTTGTAACTGTATTCATAGAATTCCTACAGTTTGGAAGCAGGCCATTTAGCCCATCAAGTCCACACCGAGCCTCCAAAAAGCAGTCGTCCCAGACCCACCCTCTCCTACCTTTCCCTGCATTTTCTATGGCCAATCCACCTAACCTGCACATCTTTGGACTGAGAGAGAAAACTGGAGCACCCATAGACACAAGGAGAATGTGCAAATTCCACAAAGTTACCCAAGGCCCCTGGCATTATGAGGTGGCAGTGCTAACCACTGACCCACTGTGCTGCCGTGGAACAGCTTGACTAGGGGTGCAGCTAATTCTGGAGCAAAATCTTCAGTATTATTGCTGGAATGTTCACAGCCTTTGCAGTACACAGTGTTTCCAACTGTTTTTTGATATTACGTGGAGTGAATAAAATTGGCTGAAGACTAGCACCATCCTGATTTTGATGTTCCTTCACTGTTGGTGGGACAACCCACAGCAGGTGGATCGCAGCCAGTCAAGAAGGCAGCTCACCACCACCTTCTCAAGGGCAACTAGGGACGGGGCAACAAATGCTGACACAGCCAGCGATGCCCACATCCCACGAATTAATAAAAAAAGCATCTCTGATGGTGGGGGCCACTCGAGCTCACCGAGATGGATCATTCACTTGGCAATTCTGGCTGAAAATTGTTGTGAATGCTTCAGCCTTATCTTTTCTGCTGTTGTGCTGAGCCCCCCATTCATAGAGTTATACAGCACAGAAACAGACCTTTTCGTCCAACTTGTCCATGCTGACCAGATATCCTAAACTGATCTAGTCTCAATTGCCAGCATTTGGCCCATATCCCTCTAAACCATTCCTATTCATATTCTCATTCAGATGCCTTTTAAATGTTGTAATTGTACCAACCTCTACCACTTCCTCTGGCAGCTCATTCCATTCACGCATAAAAAGTTGCCTCTCATGTCCCTCTTAAATCTTTCCCCTCTCTTATTAAACCTATCTCCTCTAGTTTTGGACTCCTCACACTAGGAAAAAGACCTTTACTATTCACCCTATCCATATTCCTCATGATTTTATAAATCTCTATGAGGTTAGCCCTCAGCTGCCGATGCTCCAGGGAAAATACCCTCAGCCTATTCAGCCTCTCCATCTAGATCAAACTCTCCAATCCCAGCAACATCCTTGTAAATCTTTTCTGAACCCTTTCAAGTTTAACAACCTCTTTCCTATAGTAGGGAGACCAGAACTGATTGCAGCATTCTAAAAGTGGTCCAAACAGTGGCCTGTACAGCTACAACTTGACATCCCAACTCACAACTCAATGCACCGACCAATGAAGGCAAATGTACCAAACACTTTCTTCACTATCTTGTTTATCTGCAACTCCACTTTCAAGGGACTATACACCTGCAACCCTAGGGGTCTTTGTTGGCAACACTCCCACGGCCCTATGTGGCAAAGCAGGGTAGAGGACTTGTGGACTGGAAGGCAGGATGTTAGAATTTGTTTGTAAAAAACAAAGCCTGTGTGCAGCAGCAGATGCATAGAGAGTTCTTGAAATTGAGCCATTGTATCAAAAGGCTATAATGTTAGTAGGCAAAACAGCATTTTTACCAAGAGAACAAGTTTTTGAATTTAGCTAATTAATTTAAATGAGGCCCTAGATACCAAAGCCAAATTAAATTTAAATCTGATGGTTTGGACAACATTGGAACAATCCCATTGTAAGAAATTAATCAGTCAATATGGGTATAAATGAAGGGGGCATTTGAAAATCGGTGTGAGAGTCAACTGTCATCTGTCAAGAGAACAGCTCTCAGTTACAAAAGGAAGAATTTCTGGTTCTCATAGTAAGCACCATCTAAATAAAGGTACTATGGCACTCTTAGCTAAAAGTCCTAACATGAATTCGAAGGAGGAAGGTTCTCCTGACTGAAGGACAGTGGGGAAGGCAAAGAACATTCTGGAAGATTTATCCTGACTGTAATTTCGAGAGATTAAATTTTAATTTTTTTAATTAGTTTGGTTTATATAAGTGTGACTTATATCTATTGGAACAACAGACTATTAGAATTTTGTTTTATATGGGAATAGTTAGTAGTTAAGGGGAAATTGTTCTGTTTGTTAGTAGTTTTGTTAATTTGTTAACTGTTAGATAAATAAATTGTTGATTGTAGACTGACTGTCAGGAGTTCATTTTATTTACCTTCCCTCTCCGTGGAGGTGAGAGACAGGTTATACCACTTTTCACATTTCCTTCAACAGATTACAAGGCGAGGTGAGCTTCTCTGGGTGTTTCGGTTTTAATGATCAGAGACCTCCTCTCCCCTTTGTAACAGATGGGGGGCTCGAGTACGGGATCTGGCCGGTTCATGTATGGGATCTGAATGGATCTGAATGGATTTGGAGAGATTTGAACGGGGTATAAAGGGTACCAGCAGATTTGAACAGACTTGGAGATTGGTGTCCCAGATCTTTAAATAGAACTTAAGTGAGAAGTGGAAAATCTGTTTAATTTCAGTTGCTTGTTGTTGGTTCAGTCAAAAGTGGGGAAATGGTTCTTAACATTGCTAAATAGGTTCTGGGGATTGAAGGTCATTCCCAAATTTGCCAAGAAAGTTTAGAAAGACAGAGGAAGGATATACTTTTAGAATAGCAAACAGGCTAGATTTGAGTTCAGCTAGGGACAAGAGGAAAGCTGAAATTGTAAAGGAGTTAGTCAAGCATTTAGGTACACCAGAGAAACAGGCAAGTGTAGTAGAGTTAGAAAAAAAAATTACATTGAAAAATTAGACAATTGGAGTTGGAAGATAAGTTTTGAGAAATTGGCTAACCAGATGAGCTGGCCAGAGACTTTGGTAAATGTTAGTTCAGACCAAGTTGGTCGGCAGGGCTAGTGAGGTGTTTGCAGCGCTGTGAGGCGAAGTGTCAGGAGACTATGAAAGAGTGAAGCAGGGTATTTTTAGTGCCTATGAATTGGTACCAGAAGCATATAGACAGTGGTTCAGAAATATAAGGAAGGAACCAGGTCAGACTTAGATCGAGTTTGAAAGAATTAAACAGAGCAACTTCGATAGATGAGTGAAAGCATTAAAGGTGGAAAAGGCAAATGAGGATCTTAATGAGGATCTGCTGAAGGAGTACAAAAACTCATTTCCAGAAGTGTTAAGAACTCATGTTGAGGAATGGAAAATTCAAACAGCGAGAAGAACTGCAGAGATTGCAGATGAATATGTGCTGGTGCATAAACTGAAATTTAGCTTCACAGCAATTTCATTCCATGAGGGATAGACATTGGGAAAAAAGGGAGAACCTTCAATGAAAAACAAAAAGTAGATCACGCTGGGAACAGTTTACCACATGTGATAAAAGAAACCTAGGAAGGTGAAAAAGGGGCAAAAGGCCTCTGGTGTTTCCACTGTAATAAGGTGGGACACATAAAGTCACAGTGCCGGTGGTTTAAGAAAGGCACTGGGGAAAAGAATTTGGTAAAAGAAGTTCAACCACTGGGATTAGTTGAGTTAGTGAGGGAAATCCCAAGAGAAGTCAAAAAGCTGTAGGAGAGTGCACAGCCTAGTCATGGGCTGGATATAAGACTGCCTGATCTCTTCAAAGACTTCCTCTCCGTGGATAAGGTTTACTCAGGTGAACAGGGGGAGAAGGTAAAGCAGTTACAATAGTGAGAGATAAGGGAGCTGGTCAGTCTCTAATAGTAAGTGATTAAAGTACTTGCACTCCTTCTGAAATGTTACCCAAGAGAGTGATAATTTGTGGAATAAATGGAGAGATTTAGCATTCCTCCATGTAAGATAAGGCTAGAAAGTCCAATCAAGACTGGGGAAGTGACAGTGAGAGTGATTCAAAGAATATCTATCCAGGAATACAGTTTGTTCTTGGAAACGACCTAGCAGGATCCATGGTGGGAGTGATGCCTATTGTAGTGGAAAAGCCAAAAGAAAACCAGGGAACTGACGATTTTAAAGAAAAATACCCTGAAATTTTTTCGGATTTGTGTAGTGACAAGATCTCACAGTCATAAGTTGAAATAAGAAGGGAAAACTAAAGAGAAAGACGAAGGAATGGAGGTCCAGTTAGCTGATACTCTGTTTGATGAAATGATAAAGGAAAAAGCTAAGAAGATAGAGGATCAGACAGAGCTGTTTAGTTCTGAAAGACTAATGGAGTTACAACAAAAAGATGAGACAATAAAAGATTTATATCATAAAGCCTACTCAGAAAAGGAATCAGAATGTATTTCAGAATGCTATTACCTTAAGGATAAAATCTTAAGGTGGAAATGGAGACCTTGGCAAGTTAGTGCAGAGGAGAAATGGGTGGAAGTTCACCAGATTGTGTTACCGGTAGTATACAGACAGGAAGTATTGCGGGTAGCACACTGATTACAAAGTAGGAGATCATCTAGGAGTGAGGAAGACTCATGCTAAGATACAGAAGTATTTCTATTGGCCTGGATTATATAAAGATGTGGTTAAATTTTGCCGTACCTGTCATATGTGTCAAATGGTAGGAAAGCCACAGGCAGGAATAAAACCAGCGCCTTTGATGCCAATTCCCACATTTGAAGAATCTTTCACTTGGGTTATGATTGATTGTGTGGGTCCCAGACTAAAACCAAAAGTGGGAACCAGTATTTGCTAACCATAATGGGCATGTCTACCAGATTTCCAGAGGCAATTCCATTACGGAATGTCAAGGCAAAAAAGGTTGTGGAAGAGTTGCTTGCTTTCTTTACACATTATGGACTAGCGAGGGAGATTCAATCATACCAAGGGTCCAAACTTATTGCCAAATTATTTGAGGAGGTCATGGCTAGTTTAGGCATCAAA
>NW_025975304.1:0-8006 GCF_021869965.1 Rhincodon typus
AGCCTAGGCCCGAAACGTCAGCCTCTCTGCTCCTATGATGCTGCTTGGCCTGCTGTGTTCATCCAGCCCTGCACAGTGTTGGTTAATTTGTTGGTCTAATGATACTTTGCATCCTATACCATGACATTTGTGAACAGAATATAATGCAAGGAACTAGCAAACTAAACATAATATTTATTAGAACATAAAACACAGAACATAGAACAGTACAGTATAGTACAGGCCCTTCGGCTTACGATGTTGTGCCGACCTATTATTGTACTCTAAGATCAAACTAACCTGCATACCCTACATTTTACTGTCATCCATGTGCCTATCCAAGAGTCGCTTAAATGTCCCTAATGTATCTGACTGCACTACCACCATTGGCAATGCGTCCCATGCACCCACCACTCTTTGTGTAAAGAACCTACCTCTGACATCTGCCCTATACCTTCCTCCAATCACCTTAAAATTATGGTCCCTTGTGGTAGCCATTTCCACCCTGGGAAGAAGTCTCTGGCTATCCACTCTATCTATGCCTCTCATCATCTTGTACAGTTCTATCAAGTCACCTCTCATCCTTCTTCGCTCCAATGAAAAAAGCCTTAGCTCCCTCAACCTTTCCTCATAAGACTTGCCCTCTAGTCCAGGCAGCATCCTGGTAAATCTCCTCTTTACCCTTTCTAAAGCTTCCATATCCTTCCTCGAATGAGGTGACCAGAACTGAACACAATATTCCAAGCGTGGCCTAACAGGGTTTTATAGAGCCGCAGCATAACCTTGTGCCACTTAAACTCAACCCCCCTGCCAATAAAAGCCAAAATACCATATGCCTTCTTAATAACCCTATTAACTTGGGTGGCAAATTTGAGGGATCTATAGACGTGGACCCCAAGATCCCTCTGTTCCTCCACACTGCCGAGAATCCTGCCATTAACCCTGTATTCTGCATTTAAATTGGACCTTCGAAAATGAATCACTTCACACTTTTCTGGGTTGAATTCCATCTGCCACTTCTTTGCCCAGCTGTGCATCCTGTCAATGTCCTGTTGCAACTTACAACAGCCCCCCACACTATCCACAACTCCACCAACCTTCGTGTCATCAGCAAATTACTAACCCACCTTCCACTTCCTCATCCAAGTCATTTATAAAGATCACAAAGAACACAGGTCTCAGAACAGATCCCTGCAGAACACCATTGGTCACTGGGCTCCAGGCTGAATACTTTCCACCTACTACCATCCTCTGACTTCTATTGGACAGCCAATTCTGTATCCAAACAACCAAATTTCCCTGAATCCCATGCCTCCTTACTTTCGGAATGAGCCTACCATGGGGAACCTTATCAAACGCCTTGCTAAAATCCATATACACCACATCCACTGCTCTGCCTTCATCAATGTGTTTTGTCACATCCTCAAAGAATTCAATAAGGCTTGTGAGGCATGACCTGCCCCTCACAAAGCCGTGCTGACTATCTCTAATCAAACTATGCTTTTCCAAATAATCATTAATACTGTCTGTCAGAATCCTCTCCAATAATTTGCCCACCACAGAAATAGGATTGACTGGACTGAAATTCCCAGGTTTATCCCTATTCCCTTTCTTAAACAAGGGAATAACATTTGCCACCCTCCAGTTATCTGGTACTACTCCAGTGGACAGTGAGGATCCAAAGATCATCGCCAAAGGCACACCAATCTCTTCCCTCACTTCCTGTAGTAACCTTGGGTATATCCCATCTGGCCCAGGGGACTTATCTATCCTCATGTTTTTCAAAATTTCTAGCACATCCTCCTTCCTATCATCAACCTGTTTGAGCATATCAGCCTGTTTCACGCTGTCCTTACAAATGACAAGGTCCCTCTCACTAGTGAATACTGGAGCAAAGCATTCATTAAGGACCTCCCCCCCACCCCCATCTCTTCCAACTCCAGGCACAAGTTTCCTCCACTATCCCTGATCGGCCCTACCCTCATTTTGGCCATCCTCTTGTTCCTCACATAAGTAAAGAATGCCTTGGGGTTTTCCTTAATCCTACCCACCAAGGCTTTTTGAAGTCCCCTTCTCGTTCTCCTAAGTCCAATCTTCAGTTTCTTCCTGGCTACCTTGTAACCCTCTTGAGCCCTGTCCAATCCTTGCTTCCTCAGCCTTAAGAAAGCTTCCTTCTTCCTCTTGACTAGATGTTCCACATGTCTTGTCATCCAAGGTTCCTTCACCTTACCATCCCTTCCTTGCTGCAGTGGGACAATCCTATCCAGCATTTGCAGCAAGTGTTCCTTAAACAACCCCCATATTTCTGTTGTGCATTCCCTGAGAACATCTGTTCCCAATTTATGCTCCACAGTTCCTGACTAATGGCATTGTAATTCCCCCTCCCCCAATTAAATACTTTCCTATACCGTCTGCTCCTATCCCTCTCTATGACTATAGTAAAGGTCAGGGAGTTGTGATCACTATTACCGAAATGCTCTCCCACTGAGAGATCTGACACCTGGCCTCGTTCGTTGCCAAGCACCAAATTCAGTATGGCCTCCCTTGTAGTCGGCCTATCTACATATTGAGTCAGGAATCCTTCCTGGAAACACCTGACAATATCTGCTCCATCCAAACTATTTGCATTAGAAGTTTCCAGTCGATATTAAGGAAGTTGAAGTCACCCATGACAACGACACTATTACTTCTGCACCTTTCCACAATCTGTCTCCCAATCTGTTTCTCAGTGTCTCTGTTGCTATTGGGTCTATAGAAAACTCCCAATAAAGTGACTGCTCCTTTCCTGTTTCTGACTTCCACCCATACTGACTCAGTGGACAAACCCTCCTCGATAACCTCCCTTTCTGCAGTTGTGATACTATCCCTGATTAGCAATGCCACTCCCCCACCTCTTTTACCTCCCTCTCTATTTCTTTTGAAAAATCTAAACCCTGGAACATCTAACAACCATTCCTGCCCCTGTGTTATCCAAGTCTCTGTAATGGCCACAACATTGTAGCTTCAAGTACTGATCCATGCTCTAAATTCATCATCCTTATTCCTGACATTTCAACCTGTCACACTGACTGCAACTTTGCCCTATCAACTGTCTATCCTTCCTCACAGACTCTCTCCATGCTGTATCTGCCTGTACACCAGCTACCCTATTCTCTGATTCGTAGCTCCGATTCCCATCTCCCTGCCAAACTAGTTTAAACCATCCTGAAGAGCTCTAGCAAACCTCCCACCCAGGATATTGGTGCCTCTCCAGTTCAGGTGCAACCTGACCTTCTTGTACAGGTCCCACCTCCCCCAGAAGGTATCCCAATGATCCACATACCTATTGCCCTCCCTCCTACATCAGCTGTATGGTCACGTGTTCAGCTGCACTCGCTTTCTATTTCTAGCCTCACTAGCCCATGGCTCCAGTAGTAATTCTGAGATTACTGCTCTGTTTGTCCTGCCTTTTAGGTTCCAACCTAACTCCCTATATTCACTTTTCAGGTCCTCATCCTTTTCCTAGTTATGTCATTGGCACCAATGTGTACCATGACTTCTGACTGCTCTCTCTCCCCCTTAAGAATCCTGAAGACCCGATCTGAGACGTCCCTGACCCTGGCACCTGGGAGGCAACATACCATCCAAGAGTCTTGCTCGAAACCACAGAATCTCCTGTCTGTTCCCCTAACCATTGAATCTCCTATCACTATCGCTCTCCTATTCTCCCCCATTCCCTTCTGAGCCACAGAGACAGGCTCAGTGCCAGAGACCTGGCCGCTATGGCTTTCCCCTGGTAGGTCCTCCCCACAACAGTATCCAAAGCAGCATACTTATTATTGAGGGGAATGGCCACAGGGGATCCCTGCACTGTCTACCTATTCCCTATCCCTCTCCTGACAGTCACACAGCTACCTTTATCCTGTAACTTGGGTATGACAACCTCCTTATAACTCCTATCTATCACCCCCTCAGCCTCCCAAATGATCCAGAGTTCATCCAACTCCAGCTCCAGTTCCCGAACGTGGTCTGTGAGGAACTGGAGTTGGGTGCACTTTTCACAGGTGAAATCAGCAGGGACACTGGTGGTGACCTTATCTCCCACATCCTACAAGAGGAGCATGCAACTGCTCTAGCTTCCACCCTCTCTGTGGAGTCTCTGCCTATTCACAAGGCAAGTATTTTGTACACAAACTTACCTTCCTGGCTGCCCCCTGGCTCACGCTTTCACGATCCCCGCTGCTGAAGTAGTTATTAGATAAATAACTCACAGGTTGTAGTGGGATAAAAAGGGAATACCTTGTGAAAAATTGTGAGGTTATCACATGGTATTAGCTGTGAAAGAGAATCCTGGCCAGTTTATGCTCCCCACTTGCCTTAATGGGTGTAATTTTCCAGAATCTTAACACCACCCAGATTAAAGCAGCCAGTTTGTTTGGTACCTTACCTACCACCTTAACTCCCTCCATTACTAGCACACCTCAGCAGCAGTGTGAATCATCGCCAAGATGTACTGCAACCACTCAGCATGGTTTTTTCAACAGCATGGCATTAAGCTATGACCTCTACCACCCAGAAGACAAAGGCAGTACGCACAGGAAATACCAGTGACATAACTCCACAAAGGTCAGTATCATGTCACCGAGTCACCCTTTATTTACACATGGAGAATTCTTGACACTGATCCAACTTCCTCAGAACCAGTTCTCAGATTGAACAGGATGTCTGACACTCCTGCTTTTAGCTGTCAGACATCCTGACAGCTGATTGGACCAGATTAACAGCCCCAATTGGGGAACTCATATTCTATGAGCTCACCTGGCTGACCTCATTACAATTACGACAGCCCCTCTGAATCACACCATGCAGACTTACAAATATTTCACTGTTCCTTCATTAATATATAGTGAAGATCCTGAAACTCCACGCTTAAACACAGTTTGGGTGTGCTCACACAATTTGGACTCCATGGTTCTAGAAGGCAGCTCAATATAACCATCTCAAGCACAATTATAGATGAGAATCAAATGCTGACTTTAGTAGCGACACCCAAACCCAGGTAGCAGTAATGAAAAATTAATATTATATTACTGCCTTGGAACACAGCGCTGGTCTTCCTTTATAATATATACAATCTCCACATCATTTATTTCTGTATCTATTATTTTTATTCTTTGGACCACTTGAAGTGATGTGACTAATCTGCAGTCAAAACACAAGGAATTTGGCCTTGACTTATGGTGGATCAAGTTGATTTGAACAACAACAATATTGGGTTTCATTCCATTTGCAATTTCATAGAATCCCTTCAATGTGGATGCAGGCCATTTGGCTAGTTGAGTCCACACCACTGCTCTGAAGAGAATCCCACCCCACTATCCTATCCCTGTAATCCTGCAATTCCCATGGTTAATTGACTTAGCCTGCATACTATGGGCAATTTAGCATGACCAATCCCCTTAATATCTTTGGACTGCGGGAGGAAACCAGAGCACCCAGCAGAAACCCATGTAGTCACAGGGACAATGTGCAAACTCCACACAGACAGTCACCTGAGGCTAGAATTGAAACCAGATCATTGGCGCTGTGAGGAAGCAGTGCTACTGAGCTACCATCCCACCCATTTGAAGGACAATTTTGCAACTTGAATATATTATACATGGTAAGGCACAATAAAAAATTCCAATCATGAATATAAATCAAACCAGTTTTATTAATTGCATTTTATCATTGATTCTGAAAGTTTAGTAAAATTAATCAAATCATTCATTTGCCCATATTCCCTTGCCTAATTAATATGCCATTTCATTATATTCAAGATTGAGCGTTTGTTTGAAACAAATGATCAATCTCCATCATGATTTTTCTTAAGCAGGGTGAGGCCATACCATGGGCTAGATTTTTCTTCCTTCCTTTCTTCAGGCTCATGTATCCAAATATTCTCAAGATGGTCATCAGACAGAAGCAAAAATACGACAGTTCCTCTTGTGGGAGAATCTAGAACTAGAGGTCATAGATTAAAAATAAGGTTTCACTCACTTACGACAGAGATAAGGAAAAATTCTTTCTTTCAGAGTCTTGTGGGTCTTTGGAATTCCTTGCCTCAAAGGCAGTGGATTCAGCATCTTTAATTATTTGTTTAGATAGAGATTGATTTCCACAAGGATGAAAGATTATCGGAGGCAGGCAGAAATGTAGAATTGAGGTTAAAATCAGATCAGTGACGATCTTAATTGAATAACAGAGCAGGCTGAAAGGGCAGAGCGGCTATCTCTTGTTTTTTTTTCATATAAGTCATGGAGTCATAGTGTCATAATGTATGGAAACAGACTCTTTGGTCCAACCAGTCCATGATGACCATTTCTCCAAACTAAACTAGTCCCACTTGCCTGTGCTTGGCCCATATCCCTCCAAACCTTTCCTCTTCATAAATTTATTGAAATGTCTCTTAAATGTTCTAAATGTATCCGCACCTACCACTTCCTCTGATAGCTCAATCCACACATTAACCACTCTCCGTGTAAAAAAAAAACACCCCTCATGTCCTTTTTAAATCTTTCTTCTCTCACCTTAAAAATATGCTCCCAAGTTTTGAAATCCCTACCTGAGGGAAAAGATCCTTGTCATTCATCTTATGTATACCGCTCATGATTTTATAAACTCAATAAGGTCCTCAACTTCAACCTCCTATGCTCCAATGAAAAACTCCAGTCTTTCCCCTCTATTTTTATATCTCAAACCCTTCATTCCCAGCAACAATCCTGGTAAATCTTTTCTGAACCTTCTCCAGTTTAATAATATTCTCCTTTTAACAAGAACTGCATACAGTACTGCAAGATTGTTCATATGTTTATAAGTGTCTGTCACAAGAGCATCTTCTTGGGTCTGGCCTTCTTTTTCAATAATTCCTTCAGAACTTGGAAGCTGAATCCTAGAAATGCAAATTGCATAAACAAAATATTCTCAATTTAAGTTGTTGACGCACTAAAGAAGCACCAACATTAGACATTGCAAAGAGCCACGTGGTTACAGATACAGATGACTGGATTGTCTTATCTAGCAGATACACTTGCACTTGCACCTCACTCTCTTATAGAGAGGCTTAATTATGCTTGGAGTTTACCAGGAACCTTTCATGAAGATACACAGGGAGAAATAGTGCAAGTTCCGGAGAATTATATACCGACCATAAGATAAGGATGCATGGCATTAAGGGTAAAGTATTAGCATGGATAGAGGATTGGTTGACTAACAGGAAGCAAAGAGTGGGGATAAATGAGCGTTATTCTAGCTGGCAGTCAGTGACTAGTGGTGTGCCTCAGGGATCGGTGTTGGGACCGCAATTATTTACAATTTATACAGATGATTTGGAGTTGGGGACCACGTGTAGGGTGTCAAAGTTTGCAGATGACACGAAAATGAGTGGCAGAGCAAAGTGTGCAGAGGACTGTGAAACTTTGCAGAGGAACATAGATACATTGAGTGAGTGGGCAAAGATCTGGCAGATGGAATACAATGTAAATAAATGTGAAGTCATACATTTTGGTAGGAGTAATAGTAAAAAGGATTATTACTTAAATGGTAAAAAGTTGCAGCATGCTGCTATGCAGAGGGACCTGGGTGTCCTTGTGCATGAATCAGAGAAGGTAGGTCTGCAGGTACAACAAGTAATTAAGAAGGCAAATGGAATTTTGTCCTTCATTGCTAAAGGGAATTAAATTAAAAGCAGAGAGGTTATGTTGCAGAGATAGTAGGAACTGCAGATGCTGGAGAATCTGAGACAACCAGGTGCAGAGCTGGATGAACACAGCAGGCCAAGCAGCATCATAGAAGCAGAAAGGCTGACGTTTCGGGCCTAGACACTTCATCAGAAATGGGGGAGGGGAAGGGGGTTCTGAAATAAATAGGGAGAGAGTGGGAGGCGGATAGAAGATGGATAGAGGAGAGGATAGGTGGAGACGAAACAAACAGGTCGAAGAGGCGGGGATGGAGGCAGTAAAGGTGAGTGTAAGTGGGGAGTTAGGGAGGGGATAGGTCAGTCCAGGGAG
>NW_025975305.1:0-8005 GCF_021869965.1 Rhincodon typus
CTGCTGTGTTCATCCAGCCCTGCACCTTGTTGTCTTGGAAATGTTATGGCACATGTCTGGACAAGGTAGGACTTGAACCTGGGCCTCCAAACATGGAAGGTCTATCACTGTCCCAGAAGTGCCCTAGTTCGAAAAGATTTGGTTGCTAGCCTGAATATGCCGCACATGGTAATGAACAAAAGGGGCAAAATCTGTTTGACCACATTCTCCCCAATCTAGCTGTCACAGTTGCATCTGACAAGATGAGTAGGAGTGACCACTGCACAGTTCTTGCGGAGATGAAATCAGTTTTCACATTATAGATACTCTTGTATGACACAACCACCATCCTATTTGGATAGACTTCAAAACAGATCTAGCAAATCAAAATGGGACATCCATAAGGCACTGTGGCCCACCGGTAGAATTGTATTCAACCACAGTCTATCAAACTCATGGCCCACCTTATGCCCACTGTACAGTTTCTATGGATTGGAGGGGAACTAATACAATCCCATTATTTGAAGAAGGAGATGGAGAGAAAACATTGGTCATGGAGATAATGCTAGAGCCCATTATAAAAGATTTAATAGAAGAGCACTCAGAAATCAGTGACTGGATCAAACAGACTCTGTGTGGATTTACAAAAGGCACATCAAATATACTGCAGTATTTAGAGGATGTAATTAATGGGGTTGATAAGGGTAAACCAGTAGATGTGGTTTACTTGGACTTTCAGAAGGCTTTCCATAAGGTCCCACATAAGAGACAAGCATGGGTCTGAACTTATATATGGGCCAGACCAAGTATGAATGGCAGATTTCCTTCCTTAAAGGACATTATTCCTTTAGTCTGGAATAGATGTTGATCATAGGGTGAGAACCTGTATCATTTTTAAAATAATTGTTTCTTTGATTGCGAGTTGCACATTCCTTTAGGGGAAACCCCTTGTCTGAAAATTCTAGTGCAGCCTTTGGGTGCTGATACTGAATGTCTCAGTTGAGTGATTCGCGTGTGTTTTTCTCTTGCAGATTCCATGAATAATCAATGTGATTTGAAATGTATTTGTTCACTAGGTAAATTCTTTGTAGTAGGACCTAATTACCCTATTGGAGCCATTGCCGGTGAAGATGCTGTGTTGGAATGTCAGCTCATGCCAGAAATATTTCTCAGCAGCATGGTGGTGCAGTGGTTTAAATTAGGTCTCGATTCACCAGTACATGTGTACAGAAATGGAGAAGATGACATTTTTGCTCAACACAAGGATTACCAAGGAAGGACGGAATTGTTTAAGGATGAACTGACCAAAGGAAATATTTCTCTGAGGATAAAGCAAACAACAGTATCTGATGGAGGAAAATATATGTGCTCAGTCGATGACAAAACTGGTAGCGAAACATTTTCGGTTATGCTGGAAATTGTCGGTTAGTCAATCTCTAATTTTGTTTCAATACATTTGGGGAAGTAAAATGAAAGAAAACTAAAGAAATGTGGATGCTGGAACTCAGAAATAGAAATTGCTGGAAAACGTTAGCAAGTCTGGCAGCGTCTGTGGAGAGAAATCAGAGTTAACATTTTCAGGTCCAGTGAGTCTTCTTCAAAAGTATTTTGTTGTCTCTCTCCCTGATTTCAATTACAAATAGTTTATAGATAGATAGATTTACTTAAGAGTTGCTGTAATATTTAATATGTTTGGTAATTTTACATGCCTATGCTGTAAGTAGAATGATTTCTGTCGATTGGAAGGTAGCAAATATCAGCCCACCATTTATCCAGGGAGAAAGAGAGAAACTAGGAACTGCAGACTTATTAGCCTCACATCAGTAATCAGGAAAATGCTAGCATCTATTATGAAAGTTGTGCCAAGTAGGTAATGCTGGAGAAACACAGCAGATCTGGCAGCATCTGTGGAAAGAGACAGAGTTAATGTTTTGAGCCCAGTAACATTTCTTCAGAACTGTGAATGGTCACTGAATTCAAAACATTAGCTCTGCTTTTTGTCCACAGATGCTGCCAGACCTGCTGAGTTTCTCCAGCAGTTTCTGTTTTTTTTTGTTTCAGATTTCCAGTATCTGCAGTTCTTTGTTTTATATTATTGTGATGAATAAATAATGATATGATTGGTTATAAGCTGCATGGATTTGGAATTGGGAAACTGTGTTTGAAGAATATGTTGGAGTTTATTTCAATATGTGACTAACAAAATTGACAAAGGAGAATTGATAGACATTATACAGTTACTACAGGGAGGTGGTGCAGTGGTAATGTTACTGGATGAGTAATCTAAAATCATGGATGAATGTCATGGGGACACTGGTTTCAATGCCCATCGTGGTGAAATTTGATTTCAATAGAAACTGATTTAAATGTTAGCCACTTTTGATTGTATTTAAAAACCTATCTGGTTCATTAAAGTCCTTCAGGGAAGGAGGTCCGCCATCCTTGCTTGGTCTGGCCTGCATGTGACTCCACGCCCTCAGCAATATGGCTGATTTTAATGGCCCACTTGGCAATTTGTGAAAGGCAATAAATCCTCCCCTAGCCAATGATGCCCACATCTCGTAAATTAATTTTTAAGAAGTTAGATTTTTAGAAGGATTTTAATTATGTCCCCCACAGAAGGCTGTTGAGAAAAATTAAAGCACATTGGAGAGGAGCTAATGTACTGGCATGGATTAGTGATTGGCTAACAAGTAGAAAACAAAGAGTAGGAATCTGGGTCATTCTTTGGCAGGTTTTGAGTCATGGGGTACTGTAAGGATCAGGACTTGGGCCCCAGCTATTCACCAAATGTGTTATTTCCACATTTGAGGATGGTGCAAAGCTGAATTGGAATGTGTTTTGGGAGGAAGATGCAAAAAAGCTTCAAGAGGATTTGGGCAGGTTTAATGAATGGGTTAGAACATGGTAATGTGGAAAATGTGAGGTTATCCACTTCTCTAGGAGAACCAGAGATGTGCAGAGCAGCATTTTCTTCTTTTTCTAATTTTTTTTTTTGAGAAGGCTTTTGAGGCCAAAATGTGGCAGAACCTCCAGAACTAGAAGTCATTGCTGCGATCCACATTGAAATGCCGATTGCCATGTGAAGACATTTACAGCTTGGAGAGAACATTAGTGCAGAGTGTGTTCTGAATGGCAAGAGCTTGGAAAGTGCAGATGTGCAAAGACACGAGGGTGTCCTTGTGGATAAGTCACTGAAAGCCGAACATGTAGATGCAGAAAGCTATTAAAAAGGCTAATGGAAGGCTAACCTTTATTGCAAGAGGATTTGAGGACAGGATTAATGAAGTCTTGCTTCAGTTGTGTAGGAGGTTGGTTAGACCACCCTGGAGCACTGTGTGCAGTTTTCTGCTCCTTATCTCAGCAAACGTATTATTGGCATTGGGGGAGTGCAGTGAAGGTTCACCAGACTTGTTCCCAGGGATGATGGATCTGGCCTTCAAAGAGAGATTGAGCAAATTGGGTCTGTATTCTCTAGAGTTGCAAAGAATAGGAGGTGATTTCATTTGTGATGATGCTGTCACTTTAAAAAAGATTATTTTGTACTGGGGTTTTTTTTAAGAGAGATTGTAAAGGCAGGGGTGTGGAATTGGCTACGGGAGCCGGCCTTAATCAATAGGTTAAGAGGCCTTTAGGTTATTTTTAAAGCAGCTGTAACAACAGAAGGGGAGTGGCCAGATCTCCCAGATCAGGCTTTCTGTTTTGTTTACCTGTCGCACAGAGAAGCTGTTTAGGTCCCAGAATGGCTACAAGCTTCAATAAATGATTCCTAACTGTGCTTTCTCTGAAATCTCTCTTGATGTTGTTCCCTCCTGGATTGTTAAACTGCACGTTAGAATATGTGTTTGAATTAACCTTTTTGCCAAGGGATGTGTTGATGGGATGTTGCTATATTGGAACGGTTAACTAGTAATAGGTACTGTATCTATTATTCATTTAAGTTTTCCAACAGTTAAGTTATTCTAAATTCTCCTTTCTTTTGTTTTTAATTTAACTACAGTGTTCAAATAAATTATGTTTTGCTTAACATTGAGTGATTTGACCAGTTGCATCACATCTAGGACACCCAGTTCACATCTACCTTTAAAATAAGCAGAAGTTAAGGTCTAGGCTGCCTTAAAATATTTTGATGGGAACTGGTCTGGTCTGGTCCGCAACACGTTGAAACTGAGGAAAACCCGAAACAGATCAATAGGATCGATGGGGTAAGATGTTTCTGCTGTTTTGGAGTCTAGAGATAGGTCACAATTTAAAAATGAGGGGTATGCCCGTTACATCTGAGACGAGAAGAATTTGTTGTACTCAGAAATTTGTGAACCTTCGTAATACAATTACATCTGATTTCAGCTTCTCCCTCTCAAACTTCAGGGTGAATTCTATCCTATTGTGGTCACTATCTGCTGGGGACCCCTTAACCTTAAGCTCCCTAATCAAATCTGCCTCATTAGACTTCACCAAATCGAGAATTATCTGTTCCCTGATGGGCTGCACCATAAGCTATTCCAAAAAACTGCTTTGTAGATATTCCACAAATTCCCTTTCCTGGAATCCGCTACCACCCCAATTTCCCCAGACATCTTACATGTTGAAGACCCCCATGATCGTAATGGAGTCTATTCTGAGACCGAGTGACGACCTGTTTACATTTGTGTAAACATTCCAAAAAAAGGCTGAGACTTTTTGCATTTCTTTTGAAAAGTAGGTAGACAGATGAGCTTGTCTAAACAAATCTGGATGCTACACATGCAATATAGGTTGACAGGCAGAGGTCATGAGCTCTTGCTTTGCTCTCTGAGGAGGATTCTACAATGTATATGAGTTACAGAAATTTTGAAATATCTAGAACTAGGCTGAGTAGACTTACATAGAATTTGAGAAGGTAAAACAAGGTTATTTTGAGCATTAAAGGTGGAGACAATGTATAAGGCCTTTAGAGAAGTAATTCTCCAGAAAGAATTTTTAAAAATCCTCCTTCCATTACTCTGAGCTCACATAGAAAGCCAGAAAGTTGCACCAACAGTACAACGATCAATAAGTCTCCTCGAATTGAGGCTTGCAAGTTGATCCACAGTTCAGTAAAGTAGCCCAATCAGCTCAAATTGAAGTTGAAACCGAGGGAGTTCCTGAATGCTACTGTATTTAAAAATGGGAAGATGATGAGAAAATGAAGACCTTCTCAGAGACCTGTTAGTGCAGACTGGATAGAAGTTCATCAGATAGTATTACCACTCAAAAGTCGCCCAGTAACAGGGAAGGCAAAAGAAATGTTAAACATAGAAACATCGAATATAGCAGCAGGAGTAGGCCATTCAACTTGTTCCAACATTGATTATGATCGTGGCTTACGATCATCTGGTACAATACTCTAATCCCATCCCTCCCCGACTCCCTGCTGAAGAAGGGTCCCGACCCGAAACGTCAACTTTCCCGCTCCTCTGATGCTGCCTGGCTTGCTGTGTTCCTCCTGCTCACACTGTGTTGTCCTTGAAAGCACTTTAATGTTTTTGCCTCAACCACTCTCTGTGGCAGTGAATTCGCCACTGTCTGGGTGAAGAAATTCTTCTTCAACTCAGTCCTAAAAGGCTCACCTGTTATCCTTAAGCTAGAAGACTTGATTTTGGATTCCGTACCGTCAGGAACATCCTTCCTGTATCTAACCTGTCTAGATCTATGAGAATTTTATATGTTTCCCTTAGATCCCCCCTCATTCTTCTAAACTCCAGTGAATATAGTCCTAACTGACTCACTCTCAGCTCATATGCCACTCCTACTATCCCAGGAATTAATTTAGTAAATGTTCCCTGCGCACTCTTCACAGCAGGAACATCATTCCTCAGATAAGGGGACTAAAACTGCACAAAATATTCCAGGTGTGGCCTCACCAACATGCTGTATAATTGCAGCATGCTGACCTCTATTTGAAAGGGAATGGAGCATAAGTGTGGGGAGATTTTGCTAAAAGTATGCATAGTCCCAGTGAGACCACTCCTGGAATACTGTGAGCAATTTTGCTTCCTTCATTTAAAATATCTTGAATTTGGAGACAGTCCAGAGAAAGTTCACCAGGTCGATTCTGGGTATGGGGAGATTTTGTTTTGAAGAGAAGTTGAGTAGGTTGGCTTGTACTCATTGGAGTTTAGAAGAGTGCAAGTTGGCTGACTGAAACATAAATTTCTTTGGGGACTTTACAGCGTGATTGCAGATTGTTATTTCGCATTGTAGAAGAGTCAAGGATCAAACATCATAATTTCAGAGCAAAGGATCACCAGTTTAAGACAGAGCAAAGGAAGACTTTCATCTCTGTGTGCAGGGCATCAGTGGGATTCTTTACCTCAAGGGCTGTTGTAGCTAGGTCATTAAGTGCATTCAAGACTGAGATGGACAGTTTTTTAATCAGTAATGGAATCAAGGGTTACATAGATAAGAAAGTGGAGTTAAGGAATACTGGATCAATGATAATCTCATTGAATAGCAGAGTAAAGTTGATGGGCTGAATAGCCTACCTCTGCTTCTATTTCTCATGATCTGATACAAGAACTGCTGGAAGGATCACATGACAAGTACCGGAAAGAACAGGTCAACCCCTTTACTCCAGCTTACAGATACTCAAACATCTATGAAGTGTCACCCATTTCTCCCGTTGAAAGTTCCTTGTTGTGGCACAGCTGTAAGACGAAGAGTCTGGTGAACTGTTTGATGATGAGTTAGTGGACTCAAAATGTTAAGTCTGTTTTCTTACCACAGATGCTGACAGACCTGCTGAATTCCTCTCACAATTTCTGTTTTTCTTTCACATCTTCAGCATCTTCAGTTCTTTGTTTTATACAACTGTAATTGGTTTCTTTTCAGCAAATTTCTGCATTCACCTGAATCTAAGTTGTTTGGTTGATGGCTCTTCCTGACACCATTAAATAAGCTGCTAATACAGCACACAAGGTGTTCCTTATATTTATGTTTTCAACAGTGTTGTAAGATGTCTATTTTCTGTAACACCCACACAGCGTTCTGCTTCTGAAGTTTTCTTCTCAGGAATAGAGGACATTTTTTTTCCAAGCTCTTACTGTTATGACTGCTGGTAACAACCTCAAGTCAATAAAGACCTAAACGATTATAAAGTGATGATTTGTGGCAATACAAAGCATGTGCAATCAGCATGTTGATGTTTGCTTGCGAACAGTGGGAGTTTTTCGACTTCGGAGCCAGAAACGTAGGTTTAAGCCCCATCTGCTTGAGAGTTGTGCAATGTCAAATCTGAGCAGGTTGACTAGGAAATATCTAATCTACAATAAATCAACTTAACATCCTTCTTGAATGTTTCATTGGGAATGGCATGTGCAAAATAATTATCATTGAATTGTTGACTGGCTTCAATTTGAAGGTCAATGAAAGCAAATTATGCCACTAATGGCAGCCGAGCTTTCTACAGACAACTTAATTCATTTTTGCAGCATCAATGCAGCTACTTTTTGGGATTTGTGGGGAATTTGATGTTACATTTTAGTTTTTGTGAGCCTAAAGTCAGCAGCAAAAAAAATCACCCAGTGTCAATTTGCAAACTGTGCTTTATCTCTTTCTTATCACAAATTTCTAGATTTTTGACATGCTCCAAATCACCATTATTTCAGAATAAAAACCAAAAGAACTGCAGATGCAGTAAATCAGGAACAAAAACAAAGTTGCTGGAAAAGTTGAATCAGAGATAGTAGGAACTGCAGATGCTGGAGAATCCGAGACAACAAGGTGCAGGGCTGGATGAACAGAGCAGGCCAAGCAGCATCATAGGAGCAGAGAGGCTGACGTTTCGGGCCGATACCCTTCATCAGAAAAGGGGGAGGGGAAGGGGGTTCTGAAATAAATAGGGAGAGAGTGGGAGGCGGATAGAAGAGGGATAGAGGAGAGGATAGGTGGAGAGGAAACAAACAGGTCGAAGAGGCGGGGATGGAGCCAGTAAAGGTGAGTGTAGGTAGGGACTTAGGAAAGGGATAGGTCAGTCCAGGGAGGACGGACAGGTCAAGGGGGCGCGATG
>NW_025975306.1:0-8005 GCF_021869965.1 Rhincodon typus
CAAGGGGACAACATTTGCTAGTCTCCAGTCTTCTGGCACTATTCCTGTCGACAATGACGACATAAAGATCAAAGCCAAAGGCTCTGCAATCTCCTCCCTAGCATCCCAGAGAATCCTAGGGTAAATCTCATCCGGCCCAGGTGACTTATCTATTTTCACACTTTCCAGAATTGCTAACATCTCCTCCTTATGAACCTCAATCCCGTCTAGTCTAATAGCCTGTATCTCAGTATTCTCCTCGACAACATTGTCTTTTTCCTGTGTGAATACTGACGAAAAATATTCATTTAGCGCCTCTCCTATCTCTTCGGACTCCATGCACAATTTCCTCTACTGTCCTTGACTGGCCCTAATCTTACTGTAGTCATTCTTTTATTCCTGACATACCTATAGAAAGCTTTAGGGTTTTCCTTGATCCTACCTGCTAAAGACTTCTCATGTCCCCGCCTGGCTCTTCTTAGCTCTCTCTTTCGGTCCTTCCTGGCTAACTTGTAACTCTCAAGCGCCCTAACTGAGCCTTCACGCCTCATCTTTACATAAGCCTCCTTCTTCCTCTTGACAAGAGATTCAACTTCTTTAGTAAACCATGGTTCCCTCGCTCGATCACTTCCTCCCTACCTGACAGGTACATACTTATCAAGGACACGCAGTAGCTGTTCCTTGAACAAGCTCCACATTTCAATTGTGCCCAGCCCCTGCAGTTTCCTTCTCCATCCTATGCATCCTAAATCTTGCCTAATTGCCTCATAATTGCCTTTCCCCCAGCTATAACTCTTGCCCTGCGGTATATACCTATCCCTTTCCATCGCTAAAGTGAACGTAACCGAATTGTGGTCACTATCACCAAAGTGCTCACCTACCTCCAAATCTAACACCTGGCCTGGTTCATTACCCAGTACCAAATCCAATGTGGCCTCGCCTCTTGCTGGCCTATCTACATACTGTGTCAGGAAACCCTCCTGCACACATTGGACAAAAACTGATGCTTCTAAAGTACTCGAACTATAGCGTTTCCAGTCAATATTTGGAAAGTTAAAGTCCCCCATAACAACTACCCTGCTACTTTCGCTCCTATCCAGAATCATCTTTGCAATCCTTTCCTCTACATCTCTGGAACTTTTCGGAGGCCTATAGAAAACTCCCAATAGGGTGACCTCTCCTTTCCTGGTTCTAATCTCAGCCCATACTACCTCCGTAGACGAGTCCTCATCAAACGTCCTTTCTGCCACTGTAACACTGTCCTTGACTAACAATGCCACACCTCCCCCTCTTTTACCACCTTCCCTGATCTTACTGAAACATCTAAACCCCGGAACCTGCAACAACCATTCCTGTCCCTGCTCTATCCATGTCTCCGAAATGGCCACAACATCGAAGTCCCAGGTACCAACCCATGCTGCAAGTTCACCCACCTTATTCCGGATGCTCCTGGCATTGAAGTAGACACACTTCAAACCACCTTCCTGCCTGCCGGTACACTCCTGCGACCTTGAAACCTTATTCATGACCTCATTACTCTCAACCTCCTGTACACTGGAGCTACAATTCAGGTTCCCATCCCCCTGTTGAATTAGTTTAAACCTTCCCGAAGAGCATTAGCAAATTTCCCCCCCAGGATATTGGTACCCCTCTGGTTCAGGTGTAGAAGGCGTGGTTACTAATTTTTTGGATGACACCAAAAATGGTGGCATAGTTGTCAGTGAAGAAGGTTTTCTCAGATGACAAAGGATCTTGATCAAATGGGTCAATGGGCTGAAAAATGGCAGATGGAGTTGGATCTGGATAAATGTTAGGTATTGCATTTTGGTGCAACAAACAAGGGTAGGGCTTATACAATTAATGGTAAGGCCTTGGGTGGTGTTGTAGAACAGAGGGACCTAGGGGTACAGGTACAATATTCTTTAAAGTTTGCGTCACACACAGCTTGGGTGTTTATAAAGGCATTTGGCACGCTTGCCTTCATACCTGAGTCGTTTGAGTACTGGAATTGGGATGTTCTGTTGAGGTTGTACAGGAAATTGGTGAGGCCTCTTCTGGAATAGTGTGTTTAGTTCTGGTCGCCTAGTTATAGGAAGGATACTATCAAGCTGGAGTGGGTTCAGAAGAGATTTACCGGATGTTGCTGGTATGGAAGGTTTGAGTTATAAAGGAAAACTGGATATAGCTGGGGCTTTTTTCACTGGAATGTAGGAGATTGAGAGACGGCCTGATAGAAGTTTATAAAATAATGAGTGGTATAGATAGAGTTGATGTTTGTTGTCTTTTCCCTAAGATGGGGGAAATTGCAAGACGAAGGGGCACATTTTTAAGGTGAGAGGAGAGAAATTTAAAAAAGACAGCAGAGGCATACTTTTTACGAGCGGATGGTTCGCATGTGTAATCAAGTTTGTAAGGAAGTGGTGGATCCAGGTACAAATAATAAAATAGATACATGAATCGGAAAGATTTAGAGGGATATGGGCCAGGAGCAGGCAGGTGGGATTAGTTTAGTTTGGGATTATGTTTGGCATGGACTGTTTGGACTGAAGGGTCTGTTTCTGTGCTGTATGACTCTATGACCTGAAAATATGGCCCCTAGTCTTGGAATCCCCCACCCAAGGGAAAAGACACCTGCCATTCACCTTATGTATACCCCTCAGGATTTTATGAACCTCTATAAGGTCACCTGATTACCTCCTAACGTTCCAGTGGAAAAGAAGTCCCAGGCTATCCAGACCCTCCTTATAGCTCAAACCCTCCACTCCTAGAAACAATATTCGACAAGGTTCCTCGTTGTACGCTGGTTAGCAAGGGTAGGTCCCACTGAATAGAGGGAAAACTAGCTATTTTAATACAAAACTAGCTTGAAGGTGGAAGTCAGAGGGTGGCAGTGAAGGGTTGTTTTTCGGACTGGAGGCCTGTGACCAACAGTGTGCCATAAGGATGAGTGCTGAGTCCACTGCTTTTCATCGTTTATATGAATGATTTGGATGTGAACATGGGAAGTATGGTAAGTAAGTTTGTAGAAGACACCAAAATTGGAGTGGGCAATGTACAAGGTTACCTCAAAGTATGGCGGGATCTTGAACAGATGGGCCACTGGGCCAAGGAGTAGCAGATGCAGTTTAGTTTAGGTAAATGTGAGGTGCTGCATTTTGGAAAGGCAGATCAGGGCAGGACTTATGCACTTAATGGTAAGGTCTTGGGGAGTGTTGCTGAGCAAAAAGACCTTGGAGTGCAGGTTCTTTGATAGATAGGATTGTGAACAACGCATTGGGTATGCTTGCCTTTATTGGACATTGTATTGAGTATAGGAGTTGGGAGGACATGTGCTGCTGTATAGGACATTGTTTAGGCCACTATTGGAACACTGTGTGCAATTCTGGCCTCCCTGCTGTAGGAATGATGCTGTGAAACTTGACAGGTTACAGAAAACATTTACATGGCTGTTGCCAGGGTTTGGAGGATTTCAGCTATAGGGAGAGGATGAATAGACTGGGGCCATTTTCCCTGTAACAGGCTGACGGGTGACCTTATTGAGGTTTATAAAATCATGTCGGGCATGGATAGGGTAAATAGACAAGGTCTTTTTCCTGGGACGAGGGAGTCCACAACTGGATGGAATAGATTTCAGGCGAGAGGAGAAAGATTTAAAAGGGACGTAAGGGGCAACATTTTCACACGGAGGGTCATGCAAGTATGGAATGAGCTGCCAGAGGAACAGATGGGGGCTGGTACAATCACGACATTTAAAATGCATCTGGATGAGTGTACAAATAGGAAGAGTTCAGAGGAATATGGGCCAAATGCTGGCAAATGGGACTAGATTTATTTCAAATACCTGGTCCACATGGACTAGTTGGACCAAAGAGTCTGTTTCCGTGCTGTATACCCCATGACTGTCTGCTGATAAGCCACTTCTGAACACTCTCCAGCTTATTAATATCCTTCCTGTCACATGGCAACTAGAACTGGACACAGTATTCCAGAAGAGGCCTCACCAAATGTCATGTACAACTTGAAAATAACATCACAACCCCTCTACTAAAATTTCTGAGCAGTGAAGGCATGCATGCTAAACGCCTTTTTAACCACCCTATCTATATGTGATTCAAAGAATTAGTACCTGAACCCCAAGGTCTCTCTGTTGTATAACACTACATGAGGCTCTATTTTTCATTGTCTAAGTCCTGCCCTTGTTTGTTTGACCAAAATCCAATACCTCACATTTATCAAAATTAAACTCCATCTGCCATTTCTCAGTCCATTGTCCAACTGATCAAGATCACTTTGTAATCTTAGGTAACCCTCTTCACTGTGCACTTTGGAACACTGTGTGCAATTCTGGTCTCCCTGCTGTAGGAATGATGGTGTAAAACTTAACAGGTTTCAGAAAACATTACATGGCTGTTGCCAGGGTTTGGAGGATTTGAGCTACAGGGAGAGGCTGAATAGATTGGGGCTATTTTCCCTGGAAAACTGACCTTGGCAAATAGGGTTAGAGAGACTCCCAAAGCATTTTATACATCCTTTAAAAGCGAGAGGATAGCTCAGGAGAAGGTAGGACCACTCAAGGATAAAGGAGGGAACTTATGCATGGAGGAATAGGATGTGGGTGAGATCCTAAATGAGTGTTCTGCATCAGTGTTCACCCAGGAGAAGGGAATGGAGGATGGTGAGATTCATTGGAGCAAACTCGTATGCCCGGGCATTTTGAGATCAAGGAAGAAGTGGTGTTGGGTCTCTTGATGAGCATTAAGGTCAATATGTCCACAGGGCCTGATGCAATCTACCCGAGGTTATTGAGAGATGCAAGAAAGGAGATTGCTGGGGCCTTGACCAAGATCATTGTATCCTCGCCAGCCAATGGAGACGTCCTGGCAGAGTGGCAAATAGCTTATGTTGTTCCTCTGTTACAACAGGAAATAGGGATAATCCAAGAGGCTGTAGACTGGTGAGTCTCACGTATGTGGTTGAAGCTTTTGGAACCAATTTTTTGGTACAGGATACACGCACATTTGGAAAAGCATGGCCTATTGCGGGACAGTCAGCATGGCTTTGTGCAGGGCCGGTCACGTCTCAGTAACTTGATTGATCACCTTCATCACCTCCTCAAAATTCAATGAGGGTAGAGCAGTGGATGTTGTCTATATGGATTTTAGTAAGGCTTTCGACAAGGTCCCTCATGCTCAACTCATCCAGAAGTCTGTACTGGGACCTCTGCTGTTTGTGATATGTACAAATGACTTGGATGAAAATGACAATGGGTGGGTTAGTAAATTTTCAGACAATACAGAGATCGGTCGAATTGTGGACAGAGCAGAGGGTTGTCGAAGGATACAACGGGAAACAGATCAGTTGCAGATATGGCCGAAGAAATGGCAGATGATGTTTAATCCGAGTAAGTGTGCTCTACTTTGGGAGATCAAATGTTAACAAAGCGTGTACAGTTAATGCCAAGACCCTGAACAGCATTGATGTACAGAGGGATCTTGGAGTTTAAGTCCGTAGCTCCCTGAAAGTGGCGCCACAAGTAGATGGGGTGTTAAAGAAGGTATAATGGCATGCGTGCCTTTATAGGTCGGGGAATTGAGTACAAGAGTCAGGATGTCATGTTGCATCTTTATAAGGTCACATTTAGAACATTGCATTCAGTTCTGGTCACCACATTTCAGGAAGGATGTGGAGGGTTCAAAGAGGGTACAAAAGAGGTTTCCCAGATGCGCCCTGGATAAGAAGATATGAGTTATAAGGAGAGGCTGGAAAAACTTGGGTTGTCCCTCTGGAGAGGCAGGGGCTGAGGGGAGACTTGATTAATCTCCATAAAATTATGAGATGCAAAGATCTGGTTGACACACAGAATCTCTTTCCCAGGGTTGAAATGTCTAATTCTAGGGAGCATGCATTTCACGTGAGAGAGAGAAAGTTCAAAGGAGATGTGAGGGGCAAGATTTTTATACAGAGTGTTTAGGAGCCTGGAACATGCTGCCGGGGTATTGGTGGAGGTAGATACGACAGCGGTGTTTGAGGGACTTCTAGATAAGCATGTGAATATGGAAGGGATGGAGGGATATGGATCAAGGGTAGGAAGAAGGGATTAGTTTAATTTGGCATCATGTTCGGCACAACAAAGGGCCTGTTACTGTGCTGTTAAGTTCTATGTCATTTGTTCAAACTGCCTGCCTGCATCTCTGTGTTGCAGTGTTCCCTGGTCCTCTTTAACATTGCCTGTTGACCTGCATTTTTCTCACTGTGCTCTCTGATTCTTGTTCACATTACCTGCTTCTGTTTCGCTGTGCTTTCTTATTTATTTTCACAATTTCCATCAGCATGCGCCTCTTTCTTTTTGTCTTGTGTGGTTCTTGTTCTCACCGCCTGTCTCCACCTCCCTTACTGTGCTCTCTGGTTCATGTTAACACTGCCTGCCTGTCTGGATCCCTCTTACTGTGCTGTCAGGTTCTTGGTCATACTGCCTGTCTGTCTGCATTCCTCTCATTGTGCTCTCGGGTTCCTGTGCACACTGCCTGCCTGTCTGCACTGCTTGTACTGAGCTCTTTGGTTCATGTTCACTCTGTGGTTCATATTCTCTCTCTCTGTGCTCTCTGGTTCATGTTCATACTGCCTGCCTGACTGTATCCCACTTAGTGTGATCATGGTCATCTTTCCTTCCTGCCCGCATCTCCCTCACTATGTTCTTTGATTTATGTTCACACTGCCAGCCTGCTTCTATCTCTCTCTGCTCTCTGGGACATGTTCAGCCTGCCTACTTCCCTACATCTCAATTGGTGTGATCTGTGGTTCGTGTTCAGACTGCCTGTCTGCATCTATCTCACTTTGTTTTCTGGGTCACGTTCACCCACTCTTCCTGCCTGCTTTCTCTCTCACTGAGCTCTCCTATTTATGTTCACCTGCTTTTCCTGCCTGCATTTGCTATCACTTTGTTCTCTGGTACATATTCACCCCATTTTCCTGTGTGCATTTCTCTCACTGTGCTCTCTAGTTCCTCATCACACTGCCTGCCTGACTGCAACTCTCTGTCACTGTGTTTTTTCATCTGATTGCATCTCTTTCACTGTGATTTCTGGTTCATGTTCACTGTTTCTATATCTCTCTCTCACTGCGGTTTCTGCTTCTTATTAACACTTTCCACCTGCATGCATCTCTTTCTTGTTATCCACCGTGGTTCATGTTGTCTTATTCAAGTTCATAATACCTGCTTGCAATTTTCACGCTGTGCTCACTGCTTCATGTTCATACTGTCTGCCTACGCCTCTCTCACTGAACATTTCTGGCTCATGTTCACTGCCTTTCTGCATCACTCCCACCGTGTTCTGTGCCATCATGGTCATCTTTCTTGTCTACCTGCTGCTATGTCATTGTGCTTTCTAGTTCATTTTCACTCTTCTATAACTTCTTGCTGTGCTTTCTGGTTCATTTTCACACTCTCCAACTGCATGCATCTGTGTGTTGCTGTCTCCTGTGGTTGTTATTCTCTGAATGGTGTTCGCAATACCTGCTTGCATATTGCCTGCTGTGCTCTGTAGTTGATGATCACACTTCCTGGCTTCATCTGTCTCAATGTGCCCTCTGTTTCAGATCTGACAGAGGGTGGCACAGAGACATCACTGGTGAGCATTCACCATGACACAACAGCGGATCGCGGATAAACCCAGCATCAAGCAACGGTGACCCCTAAACATGACATTGCTGTCATGTTTCCATCCTTCGCTCCTCCTTTATCCAAAAAAACAATAAGTCTTACAGGGACTTAGCTTGGAGCCGGCAGCCATCTGAGGGCAGAGACTTGGGGCTAAACAGCTTCTGCTGACAGGTAGTGTGATTGGCTGTTTGAGCAGTGATTATGACTCTTTATTCTTTTTTAACTCTGATCAAATTACCTGTCGATATTACTGTACTCACTAGTTAACTGCGAGTGTGAGTCAATGAGAATTAGATTTAGAGATAGTAGGAACTGCAGATACTGGAGAATCCGAGACAACAAGGTGCAGGGCTGGATGAACACAGC
>NW_025975307.1:0-8004 GCF_021869965.1 Rhincodon typus
GTCGCTCAGAGAGGGTCGGGGGTCAACGCCGGGGTCGCTCAGAGAGGTTCGGGGGTCAACACCAGGGTCCCTCAGGCAGGGCTGGAGGTCAACACCGGGCTCACTCAGAGGGTCGGGGTCAATGCCGGCATCGCTCAGGCAGGGTCAGGGGTCAACCCCCAGCTCGCTCAGGCAGGGTCAGGGGTCAACCCCCGGCTCACTCGGAAAGGGTCAGGGGTCAATGCTGGGGTCGCTCGGAGAGGGTCAGGGGTCAATGTTCAGGTTGCTCGGGGAGTTTTAAGGTGCCGACACTGAGGATCACTTGGTGAGGTTGGGGGGGAGCGGTTAGGGGCCAACTGCGGGGACGCCCTGAGCGGGTCGGGGTGGGGTCAACCCTTCCGCAGAGGGGGCCGATCGCCGAGCCACGGTGACGTTCGGCCTCGCCCTGGCTGGATTCTGACGCGTCCCATTCTCTCCCTTCCCTGGGTACAGGGCCAGGTCCCAGAGAAGGAGGAGGAGGAGAAGAAGGAGGAGGAGGAGGAGAAAGAGGAGAAGCAGGAAGCGGAGGAGGAGAAGGAGGAGAAGGAGAAGAAGCAGGGGGAAGGGGAAGGGGAAACTCTTGGCCGTGGGCCCTGTCGTTGTTGGCCAGCGATGGGTGACTGGTCGCTGCTGAGCCGGATCCTGGAGCAGGTGCACGAGCACTCGACGGCGGTGGGAAAAGTGTGGCTGACCGTCCTCTTCGTCTTCCGCATGTTGGTGCTGGCGTCAGCGGCCGAGTCGGCCTGGGGGGACGAGCAGTCGGGGTTTACCTGCAACACCCGCCAGCCCGGCTGTGAGGCCGTCTGCTACGACCGGGCCTTCCCCATCTCCCACGTCCGCCTCTGGGTCCTCCAGGTGGTCTTCGTCTCCACGCCTTCGCTGGCGTTCGTCGCCCACGCTCTGCATTCCGTCCGACGACGCCGCGCCGAGGGGGAGGAGGGGCACGAGGAAGGGAAGGTGAAGATCCGAGGCGCCCTCCTGCGCACCTACGTCTGCTGCGTGCTGGCGCGCTCCGCCCTGGAGCTGGCATTCATGGCGGGCCAGTACCTCCTGTATGGGATCTTCCTGAGCCCCGTGTACAGGTGCGAGCGCCCGCCATGCCCCAACCCCACCGACTGCTTCGTCTCGCGCCCCACGGAGAAGAACGTTTTTGTGGCCTTCATGGGCTCCGTCTCAGCCCTCTCGCTGCTCCTGGGCCTGTCCGAGCTCTGCTACCTGCTCCACAGGCGTCTGCGAGCCCCGGCCCACCCCTACCCCGACGGCCGGGCCGCCCGGGGTCGGAGACGCGCCAACCGCCATGCACAGAAACGCGGCCAGAACCAGACCACTCACGTCACCGTGTGAGGGCTCTCAGAGTTGGTGGGGGGGGTGGGGTGTTGGCGTTGGGTGGGGGTTAGAATGGAAGGTAGAGAGGACATTAAGGGGGTTGGGACAAAATTGGGAGGGATCCCACGGCCGGGAGGTTGAGGAGAAGGATTGAGGGTGGAGATGGAGGCAATTTGGAGGCCAGTTTGGAAAGCCAGACCCATTGGCACAAGAGAGATAGAGAGGAGACAGGGAAGAGAATGGGAAGGGGCTGTAGGCTGAGTGGGGGGGAGCGGGGATACCAGGGGGGCTACAGGGACAAAAAGAATCAGAAATTGCTGGGAGAAAGCTCAGCAGCTGTAGAGAGAGAAAGAAACAGAGTTAATGTTCTTTGGAGCTGGGGCAGTTGTTAAGGATTGTGATAGGAGTGGGAGAAGAGTTGGGGGGGTAACTTGGAGAGCATTGGGAAACATTGGAGACAATTGACGAGAATTGGGAGAAATGGGAAGATCGGGATGGAACAGGAGGGTATCGAGAAAATGGCAAAATTTGGGGAGAATTGGGAAAAAAAGTGGAACGGTTTAGGGCAATATAAGAGGATTTGGAGAGAATTGGGCTTGGAAAAAGTGGGAATGTTTGCGGAAATTGGAGAGGAATGGGAAAACTAAGATTCAGGGAGAAATGAGAATTGTGAAAACGGGAAGATTTGGGGAGAATTGAAATTGAGGAAAGTGGGAATATTTGGGAAAATTGGAGTGAAATGGGGAAAAAGATTAAGATTTGTGGAGAATTGATGAGAATTGGTAAAATGGGGCAATTGAACAGAATTGGGGTGAATTGGGAGAAATGGCAAAATTGGGAAAAGTAAGATTTGAAGAGCATTGGGAAAAAGTGGGAAGATTAGAAAGAACTGGAGTTAATTGGGGGAAATGGCAAAATTTGGGAGAATTGGGAAGAATATTTGAAAAAATAAGATTTGGAGAGAATTTGGCAAAAATGGGAGATTTGGGGAGAATTGGAGAGAATTAGGGGGAGTGGGGAGAATGGGGGGAATTGGAGTTAGTTTGGACAATTGGGAAAATTGGGAAAATAAGATTTGGAGATAATTGGGAAAATAGGGGAGATTGGGGAGAATTGGAGTGAATTGTGAGAAATCGCAAAATTTAGGAAAATCGGGAAGATTTGAAACAAATGAGATTTGGACAGAATTGGGAAAAGTGGGATGATACGGGGAGAATTGGAGTGAAGTGGGGGAAATGGAGAATTCAGAAGATTTGGAATTAATTGAGAGAAATGGCAAAATTTGGGAAAATTGGGAAAATAGAGGGAAAATTAGATTTGGTGAGAATTGAGAAAATGCAAAGATTTGGAAAAAATGGGAAGATTTGGGGAAAGTTGGAGAGAAGTGGGGGAATGGAAAAGAACTGGGTGTAAATCTGGAAGAATAATAGAATTGGAAAGAAATAGGAGAATTTGGGGAGAATTAATTTGTTTTTAAATGTAAAATGTCTCAAGTTTGAAAGAATTTATGGAAATTGGCAAGAATTGGGTATAATCAGAAACAATTGGGAAGAACTGAGAGAATGAGGAAGAGTTTGAAATAATTGGAGAAATTTGAGAAGAATTGTGCAGAATTCAGTGCAATCGGAGAATTGGAGAGAATTGGAAAGAATTTGAAGGAATCAGAGAAAATTGATATGGATTGGGAGATCTCAAGAGTTAGGTGCAATTGAGGTCAATTCGGAAGAATTTGAAAGAATTTGAGCAAATTGGGGAGAGTTGGGAAGAATTTGATATCATTCAAAAAAATTAAGGACAATTGATAATTGCAGAGTATTGAGAAGAATTGGGGGAGAATTGGGGACACTTATAAATACTTGGAAAAAGATGAGGAAAACTGGTTTGAAATAGGATCACTGGAGAATTGGGATACTTTGGTGAAGATTGTGGGATAACAGGAGAAAATTGGGGAGAATTGGAAATGATTGAGAAGATTTGGGAACTATTGCAGGAGAACTGGGAAGGATCGGTGGAAATTTCGGAAAAAATTGGGAAGTAGAAACAAATGGAGATAATTGGAAATGATTGCTAGAGATTTGGGGAAAATTGAGGAGGATTGTGGGGTCATTTGAAGAATTGAAGGAGAATTGGGTAGAATCGGGAATAGTTGGCAAGATTGCAAAAGAATTGGGGGGGTGGATTGGGGAGAATCAAAGAATTTTGGGGAGAATTGTGGAGGATTCAAAAGAATTGGGGAAAATTGGTGATCACATGAAAAGATTGAGAGTTGAGAACTAAGGAACATCGGGAGAATTGGAAATGATGGTTGGAAAAATGAAATTTGGGGTGATGTGTGGGATAACTTGGAAAGACAAAACGTAAGGAGAGTTGGGAAGATTTGTATAGATTTGGGGGGGGGGGGAAGGGGGAAGCCTTGCAGGGGAGATTAGGAATGGTCGCTGGAGAAGCGGCAATGACTGGGTAGATTCCTAGAACGTTGCGGGGGATTATGAGGGAGTGTGACAGAGATGGGAAAATTGAGGTAGGAATTGGTGGGCAATGAGAAAGAAATAGGGAGAAAGGGACAGAGATACATCGAGGAGGACAACTCAGAAAAGTGGGCGTATATGGAAAGAGATTTGGGAAGAGTTGGATTTTAACATGTTTCATGATTGAACAATCAAATGGGTGGAATATAATGCCTAAAAGGTACCAAAGGATCTTCAAACAGTAGCTCTTCAAAGGGAGCGATGCAATTCCAAATAAACTCGGTGCGATCTCCTGTGGGATGTAGAGATACCGAGGGGATGCCTGAACCCCTCTCACCTGTAATCCCATTTCCTGGAGGTTATATCCCATTCTCTCCACTGGAAATGTACAAAAATGATAAAGGATTTAAAATAAAATAATAATAAAAAAAAAGACTGCAAAACCTGAGCATGTTGTTGGGCAATTGTGTTGGAAGTTTGCTGCTTGGGAACTGCCATTCGGCACCCCTGCGTTGCAGGTAAAGAATCTCTAAGGCTCTCTCTCTCTCTAGTTGGAGTACTGGAAGCCAGGCACATCAGTGAATTTGTCATCAGGAAGGAAACAGGCAGACCCAAAAAAAAAAGCCTTGAAACCAACCTTTAGCGTTATCACTATCGTCCAACAGAATGGCTGGAACCTTCCACAGTGTGTTGTCTCCAATGATCCCAGAAATATTTTTAATATTTCGACTCAATTCAGGTTTCTAACCACTGTGTGTAGGTGTGTTTTGTATCTGTCCTCACAAGCCCCAGCTATAAATTCAACCCGTCTTCAAGCCAAGACTGGAAAGAGCTCAAAATGTAGTAAGGAAGGAGTCTTAGACAGATTTTCAGAAAAGGTGCCAGACAGGAATCTGAAAGAAATCTATAGAATTCTAACAGGGTTAGACAGGGCCATTGCAGGAGGGATGTTCCCAATGACCAGGATGGGGGGGGGGGGGGGGGGGGGTTAGTCCAGAACCCAAGGGTCACAGTCTAAAGGAGATGGGATTGGAATGAGATGAAAAGAAATGTCTTCACCCAGAGAGTAGGGGAGTTGTTGGGGGAGAGCCTGTGGAATTCTCTACCACAGAAAGCGGTCGGGGCTGGAAATTGAATGTTTTCGAGGAGGAGTTGAATATCGCTCTAAGGAAGGGAGCGGGGTTGGGGGGAAACTGATATCTATTTCAAGGCCACCGACTGCCACATCTACCTGGATTACAGCTCCTCTCACCCACCTTGCTGCAAGAATGCGATCTCCTACTCCCAATTCTTCCTCCTCTGCCGCGTCTGCTCCCAAAATGAGGCATTCCATTCCTAAACATCCCAGATGTCCTCCTATTTCAAGGACCACAACTCTTCCTCTCTCCCATCCCCGTGATCGAAAATGCCCTCAAGCGCATCTCTTGCATTTTGTGCACCTCTGCTCTCACATCCCTTCTCCTTAACAATAATAAGAACAGAATACCCCTTGTCCTCATGTATCACCCCACTAACCTCCACATCCAACGCATCATTCTCCGCCACCTGCAATCTGACCCCACAACCAAAGATATATTTCCCTCCCCACCTCTATGTTCCGGAGGGACCGCTCTCTCCACGACACCCTCGTCCGCTCCACACTCCCCACCAGCACCACCACCCCCCGGCACCTTTCCCCGCAACCGCAGGAAGTGTTACACCTGCCCCCTACACCTCCCCCCTCACCCTCATCCACCTGCACTCACCTATCACCATCCCACCTACCTTCTCCAGCACTGCCCCTCCTCTCTCTATTTATTTCGGAGCTCCCTTCCCCCTCCCCCATTTCTGAAGAAGGGTCCCGACCCAAAACGTCGACTTTCCTGCCCCTCTCACGCTGCCTGGCCTGCTGTGTTCCTCCAGTTTCACACTGTGTTGACTGAGGGATGGTGAGTGAGTTTGCAGATGACACAGAAATTGGAGGGGTGGTGGGACAGGGAAGGAGATTACCCTCAGAGTACAACGGGACCTCGATCAGATGGGCCGATGGGCCAAGGAGGGGCAGATGGAGTTTAATTTAGATCAACGTGAGAAGCTGCATTTTGGGAAAGGCACATCAGAGCAAGGCTTAGACACTTAATGATAAGGTCCTGGGGAGTGTCGCTGAGCACAGGGACCTCGGGGGAGCAGGTACATAGTTCCTTGAAAGTGGAGTCGCAGGTAGAGAGGGCGGTGAAGAAGGTGTTTGGTACACTCGCCTTTATTGGTCAGTGCATTGAGTGTAGGAGTTGGGAGGGTCATGTTGGGGCTGTACAGGACATTGGTTAGGGCCACTTTGGGAATACTGTGTGCAATCCCGGTCTCCCTGCTATAGGAAGATGTTGTGAAACTTGAAGGGGTTCAGAAACGATTTACAAGGATGTTGGAGGGTTTGAGTTACAGGGAGAGGCTGGGGCTGTTTTCCCCGGAGCGTCGGAGGCTGAGGGGGTGACCTTATAGAGGTTTATAAAATCGTGAGGGGCATGGATAGGGTGAATAGACAAGGTCTTTTCCCCCCAGGGTAGGGGAGTCCCAAACTAGAGGGGCATAGGTTTAAGGTGGGAGGGGGAAAGGGGACCTGAGGGGTAACTTTTTCACACAGAGGGTGGTGCGTGTATGGAACGAGCTGCCAGAGGAAGTGGGTGGAGGCTGGTACAGTTACAGCATTTAAAAGGCATCTGGATGGGGACATGGATAGGAAGGGTTTAGAGGGATATGGGCCAAACGCTGGCAAATGGGACTGGATTAATTTAGGATATCTGGGTCGGAACGGATAAGTTGGGCCAAAGGGTCTGTTTCCGCGCTGTGTCGGCCTAGCAAATCGTAACCAACAGGAACAATGGGATTCCACCTCCGATCCCCCCAGATCCCGTTTCCACTCTGATCTGTTACTGTCGCAAGTGTTAATTTAGTCTCTAAAATGGAGCGATAGGTGGGGACATGGGCTTTGGGGTATTTCAGCCCTCCTGGGGCAAGGAAATTCAGTTTCACTTACCCCCCGACAGGGTCAGAGATCAGGGGTACGTCTTCCCCAAACCCTACCACCTACCCCCCCGCCCCAGCGTACCCATTTCTTCTGGGCACTCTGCCACAGAGAGGGGCAAGGAGGACAAGGATGCAAGAGAGAGTGAGAGACAAATGGGGAGAAAGAGAGAGACAGAGACAGAGAGAGGTAGGTAGAGAGAGAGAGAGGGACAGAGAACGAGACAGGGGGAGAGAGGGGGACAGAGGAAGATGGAGAGAAACAGAGTGAGGTTGTAGAGCCGGTGTGTTTGGTTGCAAACGTTTCGACACCCTGCTAGGTAACATTGTAAGTGCGCCTCCAGGGAAGAGTGTCCCGCTTGTTATTTATATGCCTCGGTTTGCTGGGGTGTTTCGTCCCACTTCCAGGTCTGTTTCTCAGTAGTTTTTGTACACAGGGTCTAATTCCATGTGTTTGTCGATGAAGTTCCAATTCGAATGCCAGTCCAGAGACACAGTGACAGAGAAAGAGACAGAGAGAGAGACAGGAAGGGAAAGGGATGTTGGGGGTTTGGGGGAAATGGTGAGATGGGCACAGTGGGGCCGGAGAAAGAGGGGCGGGAGAGAGGGATGGAGAGTGAGAGAGAGAGAGAGAGAGAGACGGAGACGAAAGGAGAGAGGGAAATGGCGACAGAGAAAAGAGAGAGGGAGGGAGGCAGAAGAGGGGAGAGGGATGTTGGGGGTGGGGGGAGGGGGCGATGGTGAGAGAGACACAGAGGGAGGGAGAAGGACTTGATGGGGAGAGAGGGAGATAGAGAGGAAGAGATGGACAGGGAGACAGAGACACACTGAGAGAGAGAGAGACACAGACACAGAGAGACAGAGCGAGACAGAATGAGGGGGATGGTGAGATGGAGGAACAGATTCAACGTGGTAGGTTTTGTGACTGAGGAACAGGGGGATGGGATCAGACTGAGAGATTGTGAGTGACCATTAGAGGGAAACAGAGATTGTGAAACCAGGCAGTGACAAGTAACTGAGTCATATTAACTGGAACAAGATCATCATTCATCATCTGAGCATTCAGGAAGTCCCCTTCGTGTGTGTGTGACTGTGTCTCTGTGTGTGTGTGTGTGTGTGTGTGTGTGTGTGTGACTGTGTCTCTGTGTGTGTGTGTGTGTCTGTGTGTGTGTGTGTGACTGTATCTCTGTGT
>NW_025975308.1:0-8003 GCF_021869965.1 Rhincodon typus
GTCGCTCAGAGAGGGTCGGGGGTCAACGCCGGGGTCGCTCAGAGAGGTTCGGGGGTCAACACCAGGGTCCCTCAGGCAGGGCTGGAGGTCAACACCGGGCTCACTCAGAGGGTCGGGGTCAATGCCGGCATCGCTCAGGCAGGGTCAGGGGTCAACCCCCAGCTCGCTCAGGCAGGGTCAGGGGTCAACCCCCGGCTCACTCGGAAAGGGTCAGGGGTCAATGCTGGGGTCGCTCGGAGAGGGTCAGGGGTCAATGTTCAGGTTGCTCGGGGAGTTTTAAGGTGCCGACACTGAGGATCACTTGGTGAGGTTGGGGGGGAGCGGTTAGGGGCCAACTGCGGGGACGCCCTGAGCGGGTCGGGGTGGGGTCAACCCTTCCGCAGAGGGGGCCGATCGCCGAGCCACGGTGACGTTCGGCCTCGCCCTGGCTGGATTCTGACGCGTCCCATTCTCTCCCTTCCCTGGGTACAGGGCCAGGTCCCAGAGAAGGAGGAGGAGGAGAAGAAGGAGGAGGAGGAGGAGAAAGAGGAGAAGCAGGAAGCGGAGGAGGAGAAGGAGGAGAAGGAGAAGAAGCAGGGGGAAGGGGAAGGGGAAACTCTTGGCCGTGGGCCCTGTCGTTGTTGGCCAGCGATGGGTGACTGGTCGCTGCTGAGCCGGATCCTGGAGCAGGTGCACGAGCACTCGACGGCGGTGGGAAAAGTGTGGCTGACCGTCCTCTTCGTCTTCCGCATGTTGGTGCTGGCGTCAGCGGCCGAGTCGGCCTGGGGGGACGAGCAGTCGGGGTTTACCTGCAACACCCGCCAGCCCGGCTGTGAGGCCGTCTGCTACGACCGGGCCTTCCCCATCTCCCACGTCCGCCTCTGGGTCCTCCAGGTGGTCTTCGTCTCCACGCCTTCGCTGGCGTTCGTCGCCCACGCTCTGCATTCCGTCCGACGACGCCGCGCCGAGGGGGAGGAGGGGCACGAGGAAGGGAAGGTGAAGATCCGAGGCGCCCTCCTGCGCACCTACGTCTGCTGCGTGCTGGCGCGCTCCGCCCTGGAGCTGGCATTCATGGCGGGCCAGTACCTCCTGTATGGGATCTTCCTGAGCCCCGTGTACAGGTGCGAGCGCCCGCCATGCCCCAACCCCACCGACTGCTTCGTCTCGCGCCCCACGGAGAAGAACGTTTTTGTGGCCTTCATGGGCTCCGTCTCAGCCCTCTCGCTGCTCCTGGGCCTGTCCGAGCTCTGCTACCTGCTCCACAGGCGTCTGCGAGCCCCGGCCCACCCCTACCCCGACGGCCGGGCCGCCCGGGGTCGGAGACGCGCCAACCGCCATGCACAGAAACGCGGCCAGAACCAGACCACTCACGTCACCGTGTGAGGGCTCTCAGAGTTGGTGGGGGGGGTGGGGTGTTGGCGTTGGGTGGGGGTTAGAATGGAAGGTAGAGAGGACATTAAGGGGGTTGGGACAAAATTGGGAGGGATCCCACGGCCGGGAGGTTGAGGAGAAGGATTGAGGGTGGAGATGGAGGCAATTTGGAGGCTAGTTTGGAAAGCCAGACCCATTGGCACAAGAGAGATAGAGAGGAGACAGGGAAGAGAATGGGAAGGGGCTGTAGGCTGAGTGGGGGGGAGCGGGGATACCAGGGGGGCTACAGGGACAAAAAGAATCAGAAATTGCTGGGAGAAAGCTCAGCAGCTGTAGAGAGAGAAAGAAACAGAGTTAATGTTCTTTGGAGCTGGGGCAGTTGTTAAGGATTGTGATAGGAGTGGGAGAAGAGTTGGGGGGGTAACTTGGAGAGCATTGGGAAACATTGGAGACAATTGACGAGAATTGGGAGAAATGGGAAGATCGGGATGGAACAGGAGGGTATCGAGAAAATGGCAAAATTTGGGGAGAATTGGGAAAAAAAGTGGAACGGTTTAGGGCAATATAAGAGGATTTGGAGAGAATTGGGCTTGGAAAAAGTGGGAATGTTTGCGGAAATTGGAGAGGAATGGGAAAACTAAGATTCAGGGAGAAATGAGAATTGTGAAAACGGGAAGATTTGGGGAGAATTGAAATTGAGGAAAGTGGGAATATTTGGGAAAATTGGAGTGAAATGGGGAAAAAGATTAAGATTTGTGGAGAATTGATGAGAATTGGTAAAATGGGGCAATTGAACAGAATTGGGGTGAATTGGGAGAAATGGCAAAATTGGGAAAAGTAAGATTTGAAGAGCATTGGGAAAAAGTGGGAAGATTAGAAAGAACTGGAGTTAATTGGGGGAAATGGCAAAATTTGGGAGAATTGGGAAGAATATTTGAAAAAATAAGATTTGGAGAGAATTTGGCAAAAATGGGAGATTTGGGGAGAATTGGAGAGAATTAGGGGGAGTGGGGAGAATGGGGGGAATTGGAGTTAGTTTGGACAATTGGGAAAATTGGGAAAATAAGATTTGGAGATAATTGGGAAAATAGGGGAGATTGGGGAGAATTGGAGTGAATTGTGAGAAATCGCAAAATTTAGGAAAATCGGGAAGATTTGAAACAAATGAGATTTGGACAGAATTGGGAAAAGTGGGATGATACGGGGAGAATTGGAGTGAAGTGGGGGAAATGGAGAATTCAGAAGATTTGGAATTAATTGAGAGAAATGGCAAAATTTGGGAAAATTGGGAAAATAGAGGGAAAATTAGATTTGGTGAGAATTGAGAAAATGCAAAGATTTGGAAAAAATGGGAAGATTTGGGGAAAGTTGGAGAGAAGTGGGGGAATGGAAAAGAACTGGGTGTAAATCTGGAAGAATAATAGAATTGGAAAGAAATAGGAGAATTTGGGGAGAATTAATTTGTTTTTAAATGTAAAATGTCTCAAGTTTGAAAGAATTTATGGAAATTGGCAAGAATTGGGTATAATCAGAAACAATTGGGAAGAACTGAGAGAATGAGGAAGAGTTTGAAATAATTGGAGAAATTTGAGAAGAATTGTGCAGAATTCAGTGCAATCGGAGAATTGGAGAGAATTGGAAAGAATTTGAAGGAATCAGAGAAAATTGATATGGATTGGGAGATCTCAAGAGTTAGGTGCAATTGAGGTCAATTCGGAAGAATTTGAAAGAATTTGAGCAAATTGGGGAGAGTTGGGAAGAATTTGATATCATTCAAAAAAATTAAGGACAATTGATAATTGCAGAGTATTGAGAAGAATTGGGGGAAAATTGGGGACACTTATAAATACTTGGAAAAAGATGAGGAAAACTGGTTTGAAATAGGATCACTGGAGAATTGGGATACTTTGGTGAAGATTGTGGGATAACAGGAGAAAATTGGGGAGAATTGGAAATGATTGAGAAGATTTGGGAACTATTGCAGGAGAACTGGGAAGGATCGGTGGAAATTTCGGAAAAAATTGGGAAGTAGAAACAAATGGAGATAATTGGAAATGATTGCTAGAGATTTGGGGAAAATTGAGGAGGATTGTGGGGTCATTTGAAGAATTGAAGGAGAATTGGGTAGAATCGGGAATAGTTGGCAAGATTGCAAAAGAATTGGGGGGGTGGATTGGGGAGAATCAAAGAATTTTGGGGAGAATTGTGGAGGATTCAAAAGAATTGGGGAAAATTGGTGATCACATGAAAAGATTGAGAGTTGAGAACTAAGGAACATCGGGAGAATTGGAAATGATGGTTGGAAAAATGAAATTTGGGGTGATGTGTGGGATAACTTGGAAAGACAAAACGTAAGGAGAGTTGGGAAGATTTGTATAGATTTGGGGGGGGGGGGAAGGGGGAAGCCTTGCAGGGGAGATTAGGAATGGTCGCTGGAGAAGCGGCAATGACTGGGTAGATTCCTAGAACGTTGCGGGGGATTATGAGGGAGTGTGACAGAGATGGGAAAATTGAGGTAGGAATTGGTGGGCAATGAGAAAGAAATAGGGAGAAAGGGACAGAGATACATCGAGGAGGACAACTCAGAAAAGTGGGCGTATATGGAAAGAGATTTGGGAAGAGTTGGATTTTAACATGTTTCATGATTGAACAATCAAATGGGTGGAATATAATGCCTAAAAGGTACCAAAGGATCTTCAAACAGTAGCTCTTCAAAGGGAGCGATGCAATTCCAAATAAACTCGGTGCGATCTCCTGTGGGATGTAGAGATACCGAGGGGATGCCTGAACCCCTCTCACCTGTAATCCCATTTCCTGGAGGTTATATCCCATTCTCTCCACTGGAAATGTACAAAAATGATAAAGGATTTAAAATAAAATAATAATAAAAAAAAAGACTGCAAAACCTGAGCATGTTGTTGGGCAATTGTGTTGGAAGTTTGCTGCTTGGCAACTGCCATTCGGCACCCCTGCGTTGCAGGTAAAGAATCTCTAAGGCTCTCTCTCTCTCTAGTTGGAGTACTGGAAGCCAGGCACATCAGTGAATTTGTCATCAGGAAGGAAACAGGCAGACCCAAAAAAAAAAGCCTTGAAACCAACCTTTAGCGTTATCACTATCGTCCAACAGAATGGCTGGAACCTTCCACAGTGTGTTGTCTCCAATGATCCCAGAAATATTTTTAACATTTCGACTCAATTCAGGTTTCTAACCACTGTGTGTAGGTGTGTTTTGTATCTGTCCTCACAAGCCCCAGCTATAAATTCAACCCGTCTTCAAGCCAAGACTGGAAAGAGCTCAAAATGTAGTAAGGAAGGAGTCTTAGACAGATTTTCAGAAAAGGTGCCAGACAGGAATCTGAAAGAAATCTATAGAATTCTAACAGGGTTAGACAGGGCCATTGCAGGAGGGATGTTCCCAATGACCAGGATGGGGGGGGGGGGGGGGGGGGGTTAGTCCAGAACCCAAGGGTCACAGTCTAAAGGAGATGGGATTGGAATGAGATGAAAAGAAATGTCTTCACCCAGAGAGTAGGGGAGTTGTTGGGGGAGAGCCTGTGGAATTCTCTACCACAGAAAGCGGTCGGGGCTGGAAATTGAATGTTTTCGAGGAGGAGTTGAATATCGCTCTAAGGAAGGGAGCGGGGTTGGGGGGAAACTGATATCTATTTCAAGGCCACCGACTGCCACATCTACCTGGATTACAGCTCCTCTCACCCACCTTGCTGCAAGAATGCGATCTCCTACTCCCAATTCTTCCTCCTCTGCCGCGTCTGCTCCCAAAATGAGGCATTCCATTCCTAAACATCCCAGATGTCCTCCTATTTCAAGGACCACAACTCTTCCTCTCTCCCATCCCCGTGATCGAAAATGCCCTCAAGCGCATCTCTTGCATTTTGTGCACCTCTGCTCTCACATCCCTTCTCCTTAACAATAATAAGAACAGAATACCCCTTGTCCTCATGTATCACCCCACTAACCTCCACATCCAACGCATCATTCTCCGCCACCTGCAATCTGACCCCACAACCAAAGATATATTTCCCTCCCCACCTCTATGTTCCGGAGGGACCGCTCTCTCCACGACACCCTCGTCCGCTCCACACTCCCCACCAGCACCACCACCCCCCGGCACCTTTCCCCGCAACCGCAGGAAGTGTTACACCTGCCCCCTACACCTCCCCCCTCACCCTCATCCACCTGCACTCACCTATCACCATCCCACCTACCTTCCCCAGCACTGCCCCTCCTCTCTCTATTTATTTCGGAGCTCCCTTCCCCCTCCCCCATTTCTGAAGAAGGGTCCCGACCCAAAACGTCGACTTTCCTGCCCCTCTCACGCTGCCTGGCCTGCTGTGTTCCTCCAGTTTCACACTGTGTTGACTGAGGGATGGTGAGTGAGTTTGCAGATGACACAGAAATTGGAGGGGTGGTGGGACAGGGAAGGAGATTACCCTCAGAGTACAACGGGACCTCGATCAGATGGGCCGATGGGCCAAGGAGGGGCAGATGGAGTTTAATTTAGATCAACGTGAGAAGCTGCATTTTGGGAAAGGCACATCAGAGCAAGGCTTAGACACTTAATGATAAGGTCCTGGGGAGTGTCGCTGAGCACAGGGACCTCGGGGGAGCAGGTACATAGTTCCTTGAAAGTGGAGTCGCAGGTAGAGAGGGCGGTGAAGAAGGTGTTTGGTACACTCGCCTTTATTGGTCAGTGCATTGAGTGTAGGAGTTGGGAGGGTCATGTTGGGGCTGTACAGGACATTGCTTAGGGCCACTTTGGGAATACTGTGTGCAATCCCGGTCTCCCTGCTATAGGAAGGATGTTGTGAAACTTGAAAGGGTTCAGAAACGATTTACAAGGATGTTGGAGGGTTTGAGTTACAGGGAGAGGCTGGGGCTGTTTTCCCCGGAGCGTCGGAGGCTGAGGGGGTGACCTTATAGAGGTTTATAAAATCGTGAGGGGCATGGATAGGGTGAATAGACAAGGTCTTTTCCCCCCAGGGTAGGGGAGTCCCAAACTAGAGGGGCATAGGTTTAAGGTGGGAGGGGGAAAGGGGACCTGAGGGGTAACTTTTTCACACAGAGGGTGGTGCGTGTATGGAACGAGCTGCCAGAGGAAGTGGGTGGAGGCTGGTACAGTTACAGCATTTAAAAGGCATCTGGATGGGGACATGGATAGGAAGGGTTTAGAGGGATATGGGCCAAACGCTGGCAAATGGGACTGGATTAATTTAGGATATCTGGGTCGGCACGGATAAGTTGGGCCAAAGGGTCTGTTTCCGCGCTGTGTCGGCCTAGCAAATCGTAACCAACAGGAACAATGGGATTCCACCTCCGATCCCCCCAGATCCCGTTTCCACTCTGATCTGTTACTGTCGCAAGTGTTAATTTAGTCTCTAAAATGGAGCGATAGGTGGGGACATGGGCTTTGGGGTATTTCAGCCCTCCTGGGGCAAGGAAATTCAGTTTCACTTACCCCCCGACAGGGTCAGAGATCAGGGGTACGTCTTCCCCAAACCCTACCACCTACCCCCCCGCCCCAGCGTACCCATTTCTTCTGGGCACTCTGCCACAGAGAGGGGCAAGGAGGACAAGGATGCAAGAGAGAGTGAGAGACAAATGGGGAGAAAGAGAGAGACAGAGACAGAGAGAGGTAGGTAGAGAGAGAGAGAGGGACAGAGAACGAGACAGGGGGAGAGAGGGGGACAGAGGAAGATGGAGAGAAACAGAGTGAGGTTGTAGAGCCGGTGTGTTTGGTTGCAAACGTTTCGACACCCTGCTAGGTAACATTGTAAGTGCGCCTCCAGGGAAGAGTGTCCCGCTTGTTATTTATATGCCTCGGTTTGCTGGGGTGTTTCGTCCCACTTCCAGGTCTGTTTCTCAGTAGTTTTTGTACACAGGGTCTAATTCCATGTGTTTGTCGATGAAGTTCCAATTCGAATGCCAGTCCAGAGACACAGTGACAGAGAAAGAGACAGAGAGAGAGACAGGAAGGGAAAGGGATGTTGGGGGTTTGGGGGAAATGGTGAGATGGGCACAGTGGGGCCGGAGAAAGAGGGGCGGGAGAGAGGGATGGAGAGTGAGAGAGAGAGAGAGAGAGAGACGGAGACGAAAGGAGAGAGGGAAATGGCGACAGAGAAAAGAGAGAGGGAGGGAGGCAGAAGAGGGGAGAGGGATGTTGGGGGTGGGGGGAGGGGGCGATGGTGAGAGAGACACAGAGGGAGGGAGAAGGACTTGATGGGGAGAGAGGGAGATAGAGAGGAAGAGATGGACAGGGAGACAGAGACACACTGAGAGAGAGAGAGACACAGACACAGAGAGACAGAGCGAGACAGAATGAGGGGGATGGTGAGATGGAGGAACAGATTCAACGTGGTAGGTTTTGTGACTGAGGAACAGGGGGATGGGATCAGACTGAGAGATTGTGAGTGACCATTAGAGGGAAACAGAGATTGTGAAACCAGGCAGTGACAAGTAACTGAGTCATATTAACTGGAACAAGATCATCATTCATCATCTGAGCATTCAGGAAGTCCCCTTCGTGTGTGTGTGACTGTGTCTCTGTGTGTGTGTGTGTGTGTGTGTGTGTGTGTGTGACTGTGTCTCTGTGTGTGTGTGTGTCTGTGTGTGTGTGTGTGACTGTATCTCTGTGT
>NW_025975309.1:0-3184 GCF_021869965.1 Rhincodon typus
TCGAGTTTACTCTACTATTCAATGAGATCATGGCTAATCTGATAACCTTCAACCCCACTTTCCTGCCTTTTCTCCATAATTTACTGATAGATTTTTAAAAAATCTATTCCAGCCTTGAATCTACTTATTGACTCAGCCTCAACAGCTCCCCTGTGGTAAGGAATTCCATAAACTCACTCCCCTCGGAGAAAAGAAATTCCTCTTCATCTCTGTCCTCAATGTGTGACCCTTTACTCCGAGATGGTTGCCCACATGGGAAAACAACGTTTCAGCATCTCTCCTGTCAAGTCCCTTAACAATCTTGTCTGTTTCAATAAGGTCGCCTCTCATTTTTCTAAACCCCATTGGGTATAGGCCTCATTTACTCAACCTCCCCTCACAAGACAGTCCCTCCATCCCCGGAATCAGCTGAGTGAACCTTCTCTGGATTCCCTCCAATGCCAGTCTACCTTCCCCTCGATAAAAGGCCCAAAGCTGTACCCAGTATTCCAGCTCCGGTCTGACTAGTGTCTTGTATAGTTTTAGCAAAACCTTTCGACTTTCATGCTCCATTCCTTTTGGAATAAAGGCCAACATTCCATTTGCCTTCCCTATTCCCTGTTGAACTTATCTGCTAGCTTTTTGTGAGTCATGAAGCAGGATTCCCAAATCCCTCTGTGAAGCAGCTTTCTGCAGTGTTTCCCCATTTAAATGATATTCGGATCCTCTCGTCTTCCTGCCAAACAGCATAATCTCACATCTATCCACGTTATATTCTAACTGCCAAGTTTATATCCATTGGCTATATCCACTATATAATCCAGTGTCAGGGTAACCTGGGTTATAGTGAGGGCTTCAGCAGTTGATGAGCTGTGATGGACGGAGTTAATCAAGTGGAAATAGAGACGGTGCTAACAGGAAGTTGGAGGGTCATCACAGGATTGAAGGTGGCGTAAGGTTTATAACTGATTAGGTTCAGTGTCAGGGAGAGAGGCTGGTCGTGGGGACGGCATGGAGTCTGTAGTTGGCATTGAAGATAATGCTTTCAGACCAGCCGATGATTGTTAGAGGAGATTCCTGCTCAATGGGGTTAACTATCCGACTAGCGCTGACTTCATGTGAATGAATGTTCCTTTATAACCCAGGGATAGAGGGAGAGCACACAGTCCCAACCCAACCCAGCTGAATCAGCAGAATGGTTTATCTCAGGTTCACACTGCAGTTTGATAATGGACCCAGCATCCCATAATAATCAACCGTGAACAAAATAGAATACCTCTGGAAAAAGCATCGGAAAAACAGCCTAAATTTGGGAGCAGCCTCGAGCCAAAGACAGAGCAGATGTGGGGAATGTTCCTGGCTTGATGCTGCGTGCAGTTATAGTGAGTGTCACATTGTGTATGTTAGGAATCCCGGGATCAGTAAGCACTTTCAAACATGAGCGCAAACCGTGGTAAGTTACAGCTGGCTCGCCTGCCATGCAACAATATTGAGTCCTGTTCTATTTTTCCGTCCTGTTTACGTTGCTCGCAGACACAATCTCTATTGCCCAGATAGATTTACCTTGTCAGACAGTGTCAGTGTGACCTCAGCAAGGCCTATTGCTTTACATTGATACCGATACCAAAGATGGCAACACGCACTCTGTAAACATTACAAGCTGTTGGCTATTTATAGATGACTCATCTATTAGAATACCCACCCTGCCAGCCTCACAAGCACACGCCATGTCTTCTCAAATTATCTTTGCTGCGCCATATCCCCCCAGTGACTGCATGTAGCTCTTTGCCATCTTCTCAAGGGCAAGTGGAGATTGTAATAGCTTTTGGTTTTTATTGTAATAGCTGCCAGGCCAGCCAGAGGTTCTCACACCCCATTGCAGAAGAAAAGAGTTTGCATCCTCTCCCGTACTGTGCATCCAAACCAAATGAGCCATCACCAGCCTCATAAGCCAGGCAAATATGAAGGAGGAACTGAAGGCAACGTGGGGAGAGTGAGACAGAGGGAGCTGGCAATATTCCTCCAGCTAATATTAAACTCTCAGAGTGTCCCCAGTAGATGGAGGCCATTCAGCCCCATTTTTTCTGTGAGCTGGTTCTTTGACAGAGTGAGGTTCCACCCTCCCCGACAGCTCTGAAACATTGTCCTTTACAAGCGTTTTCCCAACTTCATTTTGAAAGTTATGATGCGGTGAGGTTCCTCCAGCTGTTGGGCTGCTCAGTTCGCTCACAGTTTCGAAAAAGCAATATAGTTCATGTTGTGTAAGATTCTTGAGCCAGTCAGCTTCAATCTGTGTCATCACCTTCCTGCCACTCGGTAAAGTACCTTCTTAATTATCATAGAATCATAGCATCCCTACAGCGTGGGAACGGGCCATTCAGCCCATCGGGTCCACTCGGCCCCTCCGAGGAGCATCCCACCCAGACCTGCCCTCTTACCCTGTAACCCTGCATTTGCCACGGCTAACCCACCTAACCTGCACATCTTTGCATTTTGATCTTTAGCTAAAACATTCCAGAGAAGGAGGTCTGCTGTCTTTACCCAGTCGGGTCTGAATATGGCAGCATTCCCTCAGTGTCACTCGGTCAAAATCCTGGAATTTCCCCCCCTAAGGGCATTGGGGGTCAACCCTGGGCAGGTGGGCTGCAGCGGTTCGAGAAGGCAGCTCCCCACCACCTTCTCAAGGGGGCAACTAGGGACAGGCAATAAATGCTGTGCCCAGCCAGTAACACCCACATCCCATGAGTGATTAAAAATAGATGTCCCAATCCGACCTGTTCTTTGAAAAGACCCAGTGTATTATTCACCACCTTTGTGGGAGCACTCAGACTGGGCTCCCCCCCCCAACCCCCACCGCCCCGCAGCCTGTGACCTGGGTACACAGGATTCACTGCCCGACCCAGATCTACCCCATCAAACAGCTGCCCCAGCCTGATCAGGGCATCACTAATTTACAGGTCGCACACATTACCGCCCCCAACTACCCTTTCAATGCAACAGTCTCATACACAGACACATTCAGAGCAGTGACACGATGTCTCTGTTCCCCTTCGCAGCACTCACTCACTCAGAAAACAAGAAACATGAACATGTTCAGACAACATGCAAAAGCAGTACTGAGAAATGTCACACCATCGGAGGGTCAGTGCTGAGGGAGTGCCGCACTGTCGGAGGGTCAGCGCTGAGGGAGCGCCGCACTGTCGGA
>NW_025975309.1:3194-5755 GCF_021869965.1 Rhincodon typus
TGTCGGAGGGTCAGCGCTGAGGGAGCGCCGCACTGTCGGAGGGTCAGTGCTGAGGGATAGCCACACTGTCGGAGGGTCAGTACTGAGGGAGCGCCGCACTGTCGGAGGGACAGTAAGATGTACCGACGATGATCTCCCGTCTGGAATCCGAGGGAAACGGATGGGTTTGACGCTTGATGACTAACAGCAGGTTTCTGTTTTGTTCGGTTTATCAGTAGTTAATGAAGGATTGTCATGTTTCTCACTCACTTCCGAATTCAAATGTTTTACTTATTTTGTGACTGGACCAAATTATGCAAATTCCTGAACCGGATCTGAAATCCTTTTAACTGTTGGAATGGATGTGTCTGTGTGAGGTGTCACCCTCAGTGTGACTGTTTACCTGTTACTGTTTGGTTGATCATTGTCCAAGTGTGGGAGACATGAGGGAGTGTTTCTGCATTAATGGCAGTACAACTCCCTGATCCTTTTGTGGGATTCTGTTCCCTGTGCTGACGTTCTCTCCCAGGAAAATGTATTGGTCATTACCATCTGAGGGAAGGGCACAGTCAAGTATATGGACACTGCTGGATTGAACCCAAATTTGCAGAAGGAGGCTGGGATTGCCTCCATGTCGATGCCCTTCCCCTGACCTCTGTCACCCTGCATACTCAATAACACCAACATCCTTTATTCATTCACGGGATGAGGGCATCGCCGACCAGGCAGCATTTATTGTCCATCCCTAATTGCCCAGAGGGCAGTTAAGAGTCAACCACATTGCTGTGGGTCTGGAGTCACATGTAGGTCAGACCAGATAAGGATGGCAGTTTCCTTCCCTAAAGTACGTTAGTGAACCAGTTGGGTTTTTCCGACAATCGACAGTGGGTTCATGGTCATCACTAGGCTATTAATTCCAGACATTTTTATTGAATTCATATTCCACCATCTGCCGCGGCAGGATTCGAACCCAGGTCCCCAGAACATTATTTCAGAGATAGTAGGAACTGCAGAAGATTGACGTTTCGGGCCTAGACCCTTCTTCAGAAAGAACATTATCTGGGTCTCTGGATTAACAGTCCAACGATAATACCACTGGACCATCCCGTCTCCTGCCAGGAATCCCGGCTGTGCGGTGTTACAGGTTGTCTGGTTGGATTATCTTGCTTTGGGGATCTCTTTACTGTTATTAGCAGGACGGTATGGTGGACACATTAGCAACAGGTGCCTGGACATGACAGAGCCTCAAACTGCGGTGGGCACAGATTCATTAACATCTTTCAAAAGGGTTTGTGAAATAAGCAGGAAGTGGGAAATGTTTCAGGGGTATGGAGGAAGGGAGGGGCAGGTGTCAAGTTGGCGAACTCTTTCAGTGAAACAGCACAGCCATAACAGGGTGAAAGGGCTCATTCCAACATTGATGGTCTTTTGGGTCTATCGCCTAAAGATGCGTCCACGTGCCACATCCCTGTGCTACTTACACACTATCGAGCAGAAAGGAAATGAATCCAGACAAAGAAACAGAGTGAAACCTCTCTCAGAGATATTAGGAATTGCCGATGCTGGAGAATCTGAGACAACAAGGTGTAGAGCTGGATGAACACAGCAGGCCGAGCAGCATCAGAGGAGCAGGAAGGCTGCCGTTTCGGGTCTGGACCCTTCTTCAGAAAAAGCCACTCTCAGCCTCCGACAACTGATTGTGTTGGGTTAATGGGAGCACCTGCTTTGGGGCTAAATTTGGTTTGATTTAAAGAGCTTGTGCCCTTTAAATGACTGTGAGCAGGGTCTGTGAATGAGTTAGGGTGAGGATAATTATTTATTGACTGAAATCTGTGCCTCAGTCCAACCCTGTTCGGACGATAATCATTGCAGATTACAAACCGTTACTGTTACTGTTACAAACACAAACTTGGCATCTCAAAGGTGAAAGAATACAGGAGAATCCTGGCTGCTAATAAACAGCTTCGGCCAAAGCTGCTTCATCACAGATTTGTATCAATGATGAGGATTTCCACAAAGCCCAGCTGGAAATAAGCAACTGATAGATTTCATGTTAAAGATCAATCTGTGATTGAACATAAACAAGAATTGATCCATTGGGATGGTGTCCAGTGGGAGTGAATGGGAAGGGGTTTGGGACCATTGGGATTGTGTACAGTGGGAGTGAATGGGATGGGATTTGGGACCATTGGGATTGTGTAGAGTGGGAGTGCATGGGAAGGGGTTTATGACCATTGGGATTGTGTACAGTGGGAGTGAATGGGAACGGCTTTGGGAGCAGTGGGATTGTGTACAGTGGGAGTGAATGGGAAGGGGTTTGGGACCATTGGGATTGTGTAGAGTGGGAGTGAATGGGATGGGATTTGGGACCATTTGGATTGTGTAGAGTGGGAGTGCATGGGAAGGGGTTTATGACCATTGGGATTGTGTACAATTCTGTAAATTGCATGTATAAATATTAAAACACCTTTGTGAGATGCCTGACAGTATGTAATAAACGGTGGCTATGAAAGGCATGTTCTCTCTGCTAATAGTGGAGGAGTGACACTCAGGAATAGTATCACTCAGGAGGAGTGACACTC
>NW_025975309.1:5765-7527 GCF_021869965.1 Rhincodon typus
AGGAATAGTATCACTCAGGAGGAGTGACACTCAGGAGGAGTGACACTACGCCTGAAGAAGGGGTTACACTCCAAAAGCTTGCATTTTCAGATGAACCTGTGGGACTCTAACCTGATGTGACATGATTCTTCTTCATTCCAGTCCAACTCTGGAACCTCCACATCCTGCCTTCCAATCAAGGCCAACATGCCATAAGCCTTTTTTTAACTGCCTTATCTACCTGCGCTGCTACTTTCAGTGATCTATGGACTTGCACACCCAGGTCCCTGTGCATAACAGCATGTTCAGCAAGTCATCTGAAATGCTAATAGAATGTTGTTGTTTACTGGGAGGGGAATTGGATGCAAGAGTAGGGGGGTTATATCTCAGTTATTACAGGGCAATGGTGAGACTGCATCAGGTGTACGCATCAGTGTTAATACAGAAGGAAGTAATTTAGAGCAGGTTTACTAGTCTGATACCGGGGGAATGAGTGGATTGCCTTATGAGGAAAGGTTAAACAGGCTAACCCTGTATCCTCTGGAGTTTAGAAAAGTGAGAGGTGACTTAATTGGAACAGATAGGATCCTGAGGGGACTTGATTGGGTGGATGTGGATTGGATGTTTCCTCTTGTGGTAGAATCTACACCTAGGGTCATAGCTTTAAAACAAGGGGTCTCCTGCTTAAGACCAAGATGAGGAAACAGTTTTTCCTCTTTCTGAGGATTTGAGTAACTTCAGGATTCCCTTCCTCAAAATGCAATGGATGCAGAATGTTTAAATATTTTAATTTCAGATGTAGATAGACTCTTGCTGGCCAAGGGAGTGAAAGATTATCAGGAATGTCAAGCTGAGGTTAAAATCTGATCAGCCGCAATCTTATTGAATGGAGAAGCCTAAAGGTTTATGTTTGCTCCTTGATTTGTATAAATGCCAAAATACATTGGACCTGAACACAATGGTGCACTTGTTTAGTGACCAGGATCTCTCCACTGTACAATGTTCACTTCAAGATGTCCACCGTGAGCTTCAGTGACCTGTTTGTCCTCTTAGCTCCAAATTCCCTTTTTTGCTCAAACTGTCCTGTAGTCGCTGGTTTCTCGTCACTGTCACACAATGTGTTTTCTGTGTGTCTGCGCTGGAGTGGAGTGTTACACATGTCAGGAATGTTTGATTAATGAAGCATTGCATGCTGGGGACAAAAACCTTGCAGTATTAGCCCACTCAGAAGGAGGGAGACCTTTCAGCCCCTTTGAAAATCTACAGCCTGACTGAAAGTGTCACAACGAGACACCCAAAGGGAATTCAATTTTCCAAATGTGCTCCTCACTGCAGGTTTACAAATCACAATCAATAAAATGAATGATGCGTTACACATTCTCGAGATTTCTCATAATGATTTACAGCCGAGGAAAATCTATTTGAAGGACAGTTACTTTGCCAATGTAAGAGGTGCACCAGGCAAACTGCAAAACACAATTCAAAAAAAGCACTTGATCGTAAAAATTCACTGTTTCGCTCCCTTAAAATTCTGCTCCACCTGCTCAAGATCCCAACGTTCTCTCATTTTTAATGTCTCAGCCACCACAACCTGAGAACTGACCCTCCGACAGTGCGGCGCTCCCTCAGCACTGACCCTCCGACAGTGCGGCATTCCCTCAGCACTGACCCTCCGACAGTGCGGCGCTCCCTCAGCACTGACCCTCCGACAGTGCGGCGCTCCCTCAGCACTGACCCTCCGACAGTGCGGCGCTCCCTCAGCACTGACCCTCCGACAGTGCGG
>NW_025975309.1:7627-8003 GCF_021869965.1 Rhincodon typus
CTGACCCTCCGACAGAACGGCGCTCCCTCAGCACTGACCCTCCGACAGTGCGGCGCTCCGTATATCAGAGATAGTTAAATGGAACTAATTTCGGACTGTGCTGGAGAAACTCAGCAGGTACAGCAGCATCAATGCACAGCAAAACTGAGATAATGTGTTGAGTCCAACATGATTCCTCTTTGGAGCTAGAACACCTCAAATCTGAGGAAGTTCCACACCAGACACGAAACATTATCTCTGTTCCTGTTTTCCCAGACTGTTGCCTGACCTGCTGAGTTTCTCCAGTATTCTCTGTGTTTAGTTCTGATTTCCAGTCTCTGCAGTATGTTGGTTTTAATTGAGTGAAAGATGAGCAGGCCTTGTCGATCAGGGGTAA
>NW_025975310.1:0-8003 GCF_021869965.1 Rhincodon typus
AAGATTTCTGAAGAAGGGTCTAGGCCCAAAACGTCAGCTTTCCTGCTCCTCTGATGCTGCTCGGCCTGCTGTGTTCATCCAGCTCTACACCTTGTTATCTCTTAACATATATAGGCTGGTCAGATGAGCTGATTAGTGGCAACGAAATTTAATTCAGCTGAGTGTGAGGTGATGCACTCAGGCAGAACAAACAAGGCAGAGGGAATACATGATATATAATGAGACCCTGAGAAGCACTGACAATCAGAGGGACCTTGGTGTGTATGAACACCGGTCCCTTACGGTAACATGATAAAGTGGTTAAGAAGGCATTTGGAATAAGTGTATTTATTAGCCAAGACATAGAGTTTAAGAGCAAGAAGGTTACGTTGGAACTGTATAAAATGCTGGTTAGGCCACAGCTGGAATCCACATTGTAGGAGGGACGTGATAGCACTGGAGAAGGTACAGAGGAGATTTACGGGGATGTTACCTGGGCTAGAGAGTTTTAGTTATGAAGAGGGATTGGACAAACTTGAGTTATTTTCCTGGGAACAGAAGAGACTGAGGGGAAACATAACTGAAGGGCGTAGACTGGGTAGACAGGAAGAAACTATTCCCCGGTGGAGGGATCAATGTTACAAACTAAAGGTAAGGCGAAGTTAGGATGTGCATGTGAGGAAAGCCATTTTTCATCCACAGGGTAGTGGGAATCTGGAACTCACTGTCTGTAAGGGTAATAGAGGCAAAAGCCCTCGGAAAATTTAGAAAGCATTTAGATGTGCACTTTCAATGCCAAGGCATACAAGGTTTTGGGCCAAGTGCTGATAAATGGAATTAGAATAGTTCGGTTTTGACTGACCCAGATTTGATGTGCCAAACAGTGTTTCTCTGTACTGCAGACTTCTACAACTCTAGCCAATTTACTGAGGCTTTTATCGTAGAACAACATCCCCCCTCCCAGGACCAATTTAGTGAACCTTAGCGATACCACCTCCAATGCAAGTGTAACTTTGCTTAAATATTGCTGGGAGCACACAATGTGTAAAAATGATTCTGGGGAGGACATTGGAAGAGATGGAAGTAATTGGACAATTTCTGAGTTGCAAAAAGTTTATCAAGTGACATCTTGGAACTGAAAGGTCAAAAGTTAAAGTGTGTTGTGGTATACCCACTTGTTGCAAAAAAGGTTTATTCGCTTTCTGGAGAGAAAATAAACAAAGTTTTTAAGAGAGAGAAGAGATGAGTTTTGTTAATATAATTGTTTAACATGCTCATTTTAGAGAGCTTCCATGGTGAAGATTGCCTATCTGTGGTATCAGTTGAAGAAAAACTTCTAAGATGGAGGAAGCTGGAATTTGACACCCTTGAAAAGTAAGCAAAGAAATCCTAAAGCGGGAACAACTGTAAAGATCTCTTTCTCTCTTTGTTAGCTGTAACATTGTGAGAATCTGACGAAGTCAAATGTGTAAATTTCAATCTGACTTCCCTCTGAACTCAGATCAATTCCATGGCGGCAACCATATCAACTTTGCTGCCAATGAAATGTGAGGTGATACATTTTTGTAGAACAAACACGGAGAGGCAATAGAGGCTCAATCGTGTGACTTTGAGGGGAGTAGAGGAGAAGAGGAACATCAGGGCTCTAGTGAATAATTCTCTGATGGGGGCCAGGTAAGTTGAAATAGTTGTTCAGAAGATTTAAAAGATGCTTGGGTTTATAACTTGAGGCATAGAGTATAAAAGCAAGGAGGTGATACTGCCTGTGTCCAGTTCTGGGTACCTTATTTAAGGAAGGATGTTAAAGCACTGGAGAGAGTTCAAAGAGGATTTACTAGAATGATACCAGAAATGAAGGATTTTAGATAGAAGGAAAGATTCATGAAATTGGGCTTATTCTCATTGGAGCAGAGAAGATTAAGAGGTTACCTCATTGAGGTGTTCAAAATTATGAGCACTAATTGGTATTACAGTAACTAGGGGTCACAATTTCAAGATTGGCAGCAAGAGCTAGGAGTGAGATGAGGAGAAACTTCTTTACTGAGAGAGTTGTTAGGATTTGGAATGAGCTACCTAGGATGGAGGTGGAGGTGCATTCCATAGCAGGTTTCAAAAGAGAGCTGGATATATATGTGAAAGGGATGAAGTTAGACAGCTATGGAGATAGGGCTGGAGAGTGGGACTGGCTGGGTAGCTCTTTTGGGAGTCAGTGTAGATACAATGGATCGAATGGCATCCCTTTCTACTGTAAAATGCTATGACTTTAAATCAACAGGACTGTGAAAAGTTATCTCATTTTTATCCTTTGAGTTTGGGCTCTTGGTCTACTAATGTGTGTATTCCTTTTTTAATGCTTGTCATCTCTGCAGAGTTGTACTGTATTTTTGTTTTGTGAATGTGTGAGATTGGGATTAAGGTGAAGTAGTTGAATTCCACACAGCTGTTATCTCATTTTGCTTCTAAGAAACAGCTTTGCTTATAATAAAGGAGTCAGTTTTGAGTTAATTGCAGAAGCAAAGTGGATGCTTCTTTTATTCTGTGAAGTAACACAATACAGAAGCAAATTCACCATTTTGGCAATTAAATAAAACTTTTAGACTTCTTGCATCGCTCATGAAGTAGTGAGGCTTTGATTATCATTGCACCTATCCAATCAGAGTTGCAACAATGTACTGCACAGAGTATTCCACTCATGGACTCACCAAAAACTTGTACAAAAGTAGCAAGGCTTCTTTATTCCTCTGATACAGCTCCCTTGCAATAATGGCTTAACATGCCATTGGCCTTACTCAACTGCAAGTTGATAGAAGTAACTTGTACAGCAAGTGATTTGAAGAAGGGTTTCCTACCTGTCAGGAAGAAGAGTGACAGAGTGCATTTTCTTGTGCACCACTCATGACATCCAAACATGCTTTACAACCAATTGCACACTTTTGAAGTTTAGTCCTTGCCGTAATTGAAAATATTTTGACATAGCAAGTTCCTGCAAACAGCTATCAAGTAAGGATTAGATGATCGAGCTCAGTTCTGTTGGTTAAAGGATATGAATTGGGAAAGACATCAGGAAGAATTCACCTACTCTTCTTCAAATCATGGAACTTTGATTTTGCATCTCATCCATAACTACAGCACACCGTCAATACTGCACCTAGCTTATATGCACAAGACTCGAGCCTTGGACTTAAATCCACAACCTTCTGACTCCGAGGTCGGGATGCTGAGAAGGAATGAAGGCTCAAGCCTTGAATTTTCAAATCCTCAGAATTAGGACGATATCTCCTTAATCATAGTTAAGCTCTTCTATTGGCATCTCCTAGGTAACAAAACACCAGTCAGCACCTTCAAACTCCAATCTCTTCAAACTCTAACCTTGATAGTAATTTGTAACCTTTGGTGGAGTTTGCATTCTATGTTTAACACAGTGAGGGATGTGTGCTGGGAGTTTTGTTTCTTAATCTTTAAATGATTCAGGAGAAGCTTAACACCACAATTCAAATAAGCTTATTATTGTCAGCAATGCAGTCTCACTCACTGTGCCTGATCTCACAGTGGATTACACCAACTTTATTAGCAAATGGCATTACATATGGTGATTGAGTTTATAACAATAGGGTGTTATTCCATTGTTAGAAATTTAGATGCGGCCTCAACATGCTTTCAGTTTCCATAGTGACAGTTGCTCCTGGTAATGGTCTAAGTATGTGACCTGTTACGTTTCACATTGTCCTGTCTACATCTTAATGATAGTGTAACCTGTGGCTGCCCCTGAACCAGATATCAATGCTTATCAAAGGTTTTATTTCTCTAAAATCAAACTAAATGCACACTTTCTCAGAGAAAAACTGGTGTGGACAAAGAAGGTGAAGATGCAGAAAATACTGTCTAAGAAATTCATATAGATTTGTTCCAGGAGCTGACAAGACAGGAAACTCATCAATGTAACTGCGGTGAGGTCTGATACCCTATCACACCTCTGGAACCTTACCTCCAATTTTAGTCTAGAAGCAGCTCTCAAGAAAGTCCTGTGACCCAGGAGAGGAGAATGGTAATGGGATTAGCAACGGCTATTAGCAGCCTGAAGTGGGACTGTAGAGCCAAGAGAAGCAGGACCAGACTCCATGGTAGAGGTGGTTATCTCACTGCCAGCCAGACCACAGCAAACTAGTGAAAACCGGCACTGGTCACGTTAGTGAAGGAGTTCTGGAACAGAGCCATCCTAAACTGCATAACGTGGTCGGAATTATTTCAGATACAGCACCAACAGATTGTTCCCCATTTTACACATGAGGAACAAGGATTAGTTTCCTTGCTTCCTTTTCAATGTTGATCTGACAGGTATGGCAGTGCTGCTCCCAACTGCACAGTATAATTGATGCGAGGTAGCTAGCCCAAACTGAACGTTTGGACACAAGTGAAGTGGCCCCTGGAGGTGTCTGCAGTTCACCAGAAATTTGGTCTCCATATCAGTGGGTCATGCTGCTTGACTGATGCACAAAGGTCCTGAAACATAACAGCCATGTAATTCATATCTGCATTGACATCAGGGCCATTACTTTACAGTAAGATAAATTCTGCTTACCCATGTCAATAGGTGAAGGGAAATGCATTATGGAAAGTAAGAGTAACACTTTGAAAAGGAGCAGCTATAAACAAGGGGACGAAATTCTGACAACACTGGGAGACTGGTGCAGGGATCACAAAGCACAACTTTGCTACATCCTTCAGTGACTGCACGCCACAGCAAGGGGTGCTCAGCGAGGCCAGAACCTGCAATAGGGTTAGGCTTAGGGTTATCTAACACCAAGCTGAACGTCTTAACGTTGAGGTACCCAGTGGCTTCACCAGGTGCTGAAAGTGGCTGACAAAGACATCTGAACAGGATACACGCTGAATAAAGGCACAACATGACAGAAAACAAACTTCAGTGTTCTCAAACACAACAGTCTGTGCAAGAGGGGACAAGAGGAGAGCGATTCCATCCTTAGAGGAGGTCAGGAGGCAATGCAAAGGCAGTAAGAGCAGTTAACTGTTGAAGTCATTACCAACTCCATAGTCCTCAGGACCTGGATGCAGTGCTTCAGAAAGGTAAATGATCTCTGATGAATTCTATTTGCTTTTATACTCTTATATATCCATTCGTCTTATGCACCTCTGAGAATATCACGATATTCAGTTCTAAATGATTGCTGCATTTAATTTGTCCAAATTTTAGCTACACTTAATCTATCCATGGGATAAGGACAGAAACTGTTGAGAGGTTTTAAATAGGTCATTCAGAACAGTTCAAAGTTTACTGAACAACCAGGTAAGCCAAGTGGTTGGAGGCAGTCAGAAGAGAAGATTGTTATCTTCAGGGCACTGGTCAGTCAGAAGCTTAGGAGCAGAGAAAAGAGATTTCATCCCAAAAAGGTGCTGCTATCACACCTTGGAGCTGTTAGGACTCAGGAGAATTTCAGTACATAGGACGTGCAGCTAATTGATAGGATTAGGGTTTAGGAAAATCCCTGAGTGCTGTGGGATCTTGGAAGAAGCCATGTTCGATGAATAATCCAATGCAGCAGAGAGCCAGGGGTGAAGTAAGCAGTTTTTGCTTTGTGCAGCTGAGCAAGATTCGAGCTCAGAGAAAAACAGGGACAGTGCCAGCTTGGTGAAGCTAACTGTCTGTGAGACAACTGGAGTGCAGTGTCCAGAATCCAGTAGTGCATAATCCCAGGAAAGGAGCCAAAACAACCAGAATGTGAATCGCTAAGACTCTCCATGATGAATTGCCTTTTGAGGGAGTTCCAAACCTAGGTCTTTGATAGAGAGGAAAATGGAATGCTTTGTAAAATTTTAATAAGATCTGGTGACCCAGGGTGTCATTAACATCTGAAAATGCTGTGAAATCCATGGGATCTGTCTTGACTGTAGCTTCTATTTGATATATCCTGTGGGATGTTTCACCACAGAATGCTGTTTCCCGTATTTACCTCAGGTTATTCAAACGGTTGTTGAAGTGGATTGTCTTACTGTTCTAACTTTGTATAGTAACTTCTACTGTTGTTCAAAATCTTGACACCTTTTCACTTCATTATCTTAGTAAGTACCTGGAATCTCATACATGGTCCTCTTTAATAAAAGGTTACTGCTCTCTAGCCAGACATAACATAACATAAATTTGGCAATTTGGTTCGGGATCATTTCCCATGAGTGGTTAATAACAGTGAATACATCTTCAAATCTTTATCCCAGCAACTGCATCACTGCATTACTGTAGCCTGTCAGTCATTCTGCCTAGGCAGCTAACAGGCTGAGCTTAACCATAATTAGGACTCATAAGCTCAAAGCTCTTTGGGAATACTTTCCCAGATCATCAATTGCCTTCTCCACTGGAGGTCATCAGCTTTCCACCAGCTGGGCTTCAGCCACTGGGATAGCCCTGAGTAGGAGCACAAGGATGAGAAAGGTCATCTGCCTGACAGGAAATAAGGGAATGCACAGAGGGGATTTGATGACTATGGTATGGCACATTGGTAGAGATTTTTGATGAATCTGATTTGGAATGGTTGTTTTGTGAAGTCTTTTCTTTCAGCATTGTGGCCAAGAGGCAAAAGTGATGGTCAGTAATAGACAGAAGGCAAAGAGCTGAGGGGTATGCTTCCTAATCAACACCCCCTGGTGCTCAGACATGGGGACCCTGGTAAACCATTACTGCCCGGACCTAGAATACCTTACAGTGAAATGCCGTTCCTGCTATCTGCCGTGAGAGTTCACCTCCACCATCCTGATAACAGTCTACATACCACACCAGGAAGATGTGAAGAATGTCCTGGATGAGATTTATGTCACTACAAAAACTCTGGAGACAAAATTCCCTGACCCTTATTCATTGTGGCTGGCGACTTCAACCAAGCCAACCTCAAGAGGATGCTGTCAAAGTATCACCATCATATCTCCTGCCCCACCAGAGGACCGAACATCCTGGACCACTGCTACACAACCATCAAAGATGCCTACCACTCAATCCCCCAAACCCCAGCAACACTTCAGAAAATCAGATCACGGCATTGCATTCCTCCTCCCAGCCTACAAGCAAAAGCTGAAATAGGAGGTTCCTTCACAGAAAGCAAAACAATGCTGGGCTGAGGGAGCAGAAGCGAGTCTCCAGGACTGGTTGGAATTGGTGGACTGGACTGTATTCACGTACTCAGCAGAAAGCCTAGACCAGTACATCACCCAGTCACGGACTTCATTAGCAAGTACCAAAGAAGTCAATCTAGGAGTTCTCCAACCGGAAACCATGGATGAACCAGGAAATCCACTCCGTACTGAAGTCCAGATATGCAGCATTCCAGTCGGACCACCCAGACTTATACAGAAAAGTCAGATATAACTCCACAAAGCCATCAGAGATGCCAAGAGGCAGTACCCGACCAAGTTTGAGGCCCAGACCAACCATACGGACTCCCGCTGCCTGTGGCAAAGCCTAGACAACATAACGGGATACAAAATGAAGCAGAGCAAGATAGTGGACAAAAACACATCCCTCCCTGATGCACTCAGTGCTTTCTATGCCCAGTTTGAGCAGAATTCCAGCAGCAAGGTGTCTCCTGCCCCGACAGCCCCAGATGGACCTGTTCTGTCTGTCACTGCTGCAGACACCAGGTCAGTCTTCCTGAGAGTCAAACCAGGGAAAGCGACAGACCCAGGCGCAGTCCCAGCCATGCACTCAGGTCATGTGCAGACCAGCTGGCAGAGATATTCACTGACATCTTCAAACTCTCCCTCCACAAGCCAAAGTCCCCACCTGTTTCAAGAAGACCACCATCATCCCCATACCTAGGAAAGCACATGCAACGTGCCTTAATGACTACTGCCCACTGGCTCTGGCCTCAGTAATTATGAAGTGCCTAGAGAGATTGGTCATGGCCCACATCAACTCCAATCTCCCAGCCTGCCTCAGTCCCCTACAAACAGGAGGCTGAAAGAACACAGCAGGCCAGGCAGCATCTGGAGGAAAGGAGCAGTCAGCATTTCAGGTATTA
>NW_025975311.1:0-8002 GCF_021869965.1 Rhincodon typus
GTACAAGTTTTAATCTGCTCTCAAGAGGTGGAAAAGTCTAGGTAACTAGTCCAGTGTCATGAATACTGAGCCACCATCTGCCCCCCCCCTTGAAGAATTATTTTTTTAAAAATCTGAAGTGGTGAATGGAACCTTATCAGCTATAAATATATAATAGCCATATGTTCACAATTCATGAAGAAATCAGAGTTAACGTTTCAGCTGCCAGACCTGCTGAGCTTTTCCAGCAACTTCTGTTTTTGTTCCTGATTTCCAGCATCCGCAGTTCTTTCAGTTCTTATTTTGTTCAAGTTCACAACTGACATGAGTCAAAGGTTATCAGGAATAACAGCAAATTGCTGGAGAAATGCTGAGGTCTGGCAGCATGTGCAGAGATGGAAGCAAGGTTATCATTTCGCATCTGATATGATTCGTCTTCGGGGCAGAGTGAATGAGGAGGTAGGCAAGAATGTGAAGGTGAGGTATCATCAGATCAGCCCTGATTATCTCAAAGGGAGGAGCAGGCTTAAGGGGCCGAGTAGCCGACTCCAGCTGAAGATTAATGTGCACATAATATATACATAATCATTCTCCATACACAAAGTGACATGTTAATCACAAAATGCTAAAAGAACTCCTACTGCTTCAATCTCCAGGCTCCAAGAATGGATTATATTTTTAAAAAATCAACAGAAGGATTAAAGACTTTATTGCTTTTTAATATTTAATTTTAATTCCGCAGATGTGAAGAAGTACATGAGTCACCAAAAACTAACTGAAGTTTGAAAAAAGAATGATTATTTTAGTGAGTTGATCTGCAGTGTAAGAGAGTAATGCATGATTCAAATTGATGAGACTGTATTATCAAAGTATTCTTCAGGCTGCCCAGTTGTAGCGTATTTATCAGTGTGCATGTAGGTAGATAATATTTAATCTTATGTGGAGATGCTGATCCTGCTACTCTTGTTTCGTCTTTGATTAAATACACAAGCTAAATCCAATTATTGTAGCTGCACGGAAATGATAATGAACGCTCCAAAGAATTCTCATCCACTGATCCTAGCTATGGTGGTGGAATCTAAAACTTGACAAGTTCTTATATTGCTACAATATTGTTAGCACTAAATGTTCTTTCAAAATAATAACTTGCCTTAGCAGTTCAATAACCAAACATGTGTTAATTCAGCCTGGAGCGCATATGACAGTACTACGAGACACACCGTCTTGAGAAAGTTCATTTGGATGCCCAGACCTTGCAAACCTGCAGTTTTGAAAAGATGCAAAGCAATTTTTGGGCTAGGAGAGCTGCGAGCCTACGCACAGACCAGGTCAACATAGGGCATTCTATTGTGGGGGTGGAAGAGGAAGAAAATAGCATGACTTGGCACAACAGAACCAAGATCAGGTCCATGTAACAAGCTGCCCAGATATGAGAACACAGGATGACATACTAGTGGAGCATAGTGCCACCATTGGCAGATGAATATCATTACTTCAAAATTTCACATTGACTGTTTTACATTAAGAATGAAGACATGGGAATTTATAACTAAAGTGTAAAGTGGGGTTAAAATGCAGGACGTCAAGGTGGAGAGTAATTGAACCTTGATTTCATTAATTGTTGTACATTGACTTTGCTTGACCTGAAAACTGTTCTTGATTAATGTGCAGGAGCACTGATAAGTAATATGCATGTACTGACAGCATTAAGGAAAGTAGTACCAGTTACACCAATCTAAATTCTGTATAATCCATGATTGCAAAGAATTGTTATTGCAGAAAATTCTGTTGCTCTGATCAAATCAGCTTTAAATCGATATCAAATCACTCCAAACTCCACCCACCTCAGAAGTGAATAGCTTTTCAATCTAAGTAGCTCAGTTTGTTTAAACTGAAAATCATTTCTTCCGACCTTTCCAAATTTTTTCTGAAATCTCTATTAGTGATCATAGATGAGGCCTAAAGCTTTTTTTTATCTCTAGAAACCCAGTTGACTGTCCTGGATGATTTCTTCCTTATCCAGGTGATCATGAAGGATAAATCTTACAGTCTTGTCCTTTACCTTACAATTGATGTTTAAAACTAGGCCAGTAGTTCATGGGTTCTGATTTGTTATCTTTCTGGAAAATTGGAACTACTTTGGGCATCCTTCCAACCCAACAGAACAAATTCAGAGGTCATTGGCTTGTTAAAGTTCCTGGCATGTGGCTTGTAGCTCTCTCAATTTCTTTAATCACCCTCTGGTAGATGTCATCTGAGCCAGCAATCTAATTCATCTTAATATTCCTTATTCTGTCATAATTATTTAGTTTTACAATCCACAGTTCGACCTGTGGTTGGCAGTAGGATTTGGAAATATTGGTCTGAAATAATAATTTTAATACCACTATCATGCTTTAGTTGCTGACTTGAATCTGGCCTGTTTACACTAATAATTTTCTGACTCCTATTTAGCAGAAAAAAGGCTTTTGCCATTGTTACTGAGATTGCCTGCCATCACCCTTATTGATCTCTTTACCGTACTGGCTAATTTTGTTTTCCTTAATTGAATACAATGTTTATTTTTAGAGTAATCTTATTTCATTAAATAACTTGCTTGCATTTTACTTTGTCTCTACTCACTTCAGTTTGGTTTGTCAACATCACAATGTAGATATTATTTGCCTGAAAGCAATTCCTAAATCCTAGAAATTCAGGGCAACTTTGGGGAAAAAGGGTCTCTTTTGCCATTCTACGTGGCCCTTGTGTAATTGAACATCAGAGACTGACTACAGTGGGGGGGCCTTTATATATCAGACAGAAACCTAAACATATGTTGCTGTTCAAATTCATTAAACACTGACATGGTTGGTATCTCCTGAAAGCATACAAATCTCTTCTTATTTTTCTACATTACATAAAAGCAATTCAAGGAGACATTTTAGATTGGGTTAGAATAATTATAGGAACCTATTGACTCAGAAAGCAATTGGAAAGAATTTACACTCACTGAGTAGCTCCAGTAATGAAATGCTGCTCATCCTCCTGTACTTGTACTTTTCGTTGTAGATCTTTGTTTTTGATTGCTTTAGTAGTGTTTCCAATTTTACAGAAATGTTCCAGCCAGCGAAGTAATAGCCACGATCAAGCTGTCTTTGACTTTTGCCTTTGGTTAATTAGTGGGATTTATAACTTGGGAAAAATCTGATTATGCTGCACAAAGCAATTTAAATTTCATGACTAGGATGCACTGCAAACATGAAATTATACTAATTTGCAAAAAAAGACAAAGGCATGGATGCAACAAAAGTCAAAGTTAGTGCTGAGCTTCTTGTTAAACCCTTAGAAATACTTTTATGCTGGTAAAATGCATTATTTGTAAACATAGCATCTTAAGAACATAAAACCATACAGGAGCAGTGTTCCCTCTTGGGGCCACACAATACTCTGTAGTTTCGCTAACGTCATGTGTACACATGTTAGTGCATTGACGTCCAATTCCAAAAGTTGCTGCCACCCATGGAACTCAGTGGTCTGTGCAACAGCAAGAAACATTAGAGAACATAGGAGCAAGAGTAGGCCATTCGACCCCTTAAGATGATAGTGAATGATCTTCCATCTCAGCCATATTTATCACACTATCCCTATAATGTCCAAACAAATGTAAATTGTTGACTTGAATATATTCAACGATTGATCATTCACAGCTTTCTGCACAAAAGAATTCCAAAGGTTCACATGTACTTAGGTGAAGAATATCTCCTCACCTTAGGCCTAAGTGGTTCACCTTGCTCTGAAAGTACTGAGTCTTTATTTGAGATCCTCCAACCAAGGGAAATATCTTTCCAGCATCTAACCCATCAAACCCCTTAAGAGCTTTATATTTTTTCTGTCATGAGATTTTTTGCGATAACTTGTAGTCCTTGTCTACTCAATTAATTGAACTAGAACAATCCTTTCATCCAAGCAATCAATTAGTACAGTATTTCCTAGACAGTCAGCTTCAGGTAAACTGTACATCCCATTTGAAACAGACTAGACCATTTGCATTTACTTGTGATATTAATTTTATAGCCTCAAATAATTGTTGTGGTAGAATATCAACTAAAATAAAGTAAGTTTCAAAAAAGTCGCCTTCTGCAATGAGTTCAAAAACAGAAGTTGCTGGAAAAGCTGAGCAGGTCTGGCAGCGTCTGTGAAGAAAAAAATCAGAATTAACGTTTCAGGTCCAGTGACCCTTTCTCAAAACTGAGTTCTAAGGAAGGGTCACCGTACCCGAAACGTTAACTCTGATTTCTTCTTTACAGATGCTGCCCGACCTGCTGAGCTTTTCCAGCAACTTCTGTTTTTGTTCCTGATTTGCAGCATCCACAGTTCTTTCGGTTTTTGATCTGCAATGAATTAGTGCTTAGATTATGTTTCAAATTCTCTGAACTTAGATTACAACCCACAACTTCAGAATTAGAGCCAAGAATACTAATTAATCCTGAGCCAAAGGGGTAGTGGAGTGCAGTGCTGAGTGTAGAATATCTGAGGCAGATGTGACCAGTTCTGGGGCAGTTGAGACCTGTACAAGTTGATGGGTCACACCTTAATAGGACAGGGACTAACATCCTTGCAGGGCGACTTGCTCGTGCTGTTGGGGTGGGTTTAAACTGGCTTGTCAGGGAGATGGGAACCTGAGGGGAAAGCCAAATTAGAAGGAAGTAAAGCTAGTAACAGAAAGTTGAAAAAATGCGAAGGAGACTCACAGGCAGGAGAACCAAAGCCAAGCATTGAGTATGCTCTGAAATCAGAATGATGTCCCAAAAGCAAAACAAAGCTGAGGACAATCTGCCTGAATATATGCAGGATTTGCAATAAGTAGACAATCTAAAAACACAAACAGAGATACATGGGTATAATCTAATTATCATTACAGAAATACGCTGTGTGGTGACCTGGACTGGGACCTGAATTTTGAAGGATATTCGATGTTTAGAAAGGACAGGCAAGCAGGAAAAAGAACAAAATCATAAATTGTTGGATAAACTCAGCAAGTCTAGCTGTATCCCTAGAGAGAAAGCTGAGTTAATGTTCCAGGTCCAGTGACCCTTCTTCCACGGTGGCTCAGTACTTGGCAGTGCTGCCTCACAGCGCCAAGGTCCCAGGTTCGATTCCATCCTCGGGCAACTGTCTGTGTGGAGTTTGCACATTCTCCCTGTGTCTATGTGGATTTCCTCCGGGTGCTCCGGTTTCCTCCCACAGTCCAAAGATGTGCAGGTTAGGTGGATTGGCCAAGCTAAATTGCCTGCAGTATTCAGCGATGGGTTATATGGGAATGTGTCTGAGGGTCGGTGTGGACTTGTTGGGCCAAAGGGCCTGTTTCCACACTGTAGGGTTTCTATGAAGTTAACTCTGCTTTCTCTCCACAGATGCTGCTAGACCTGCTGAGTTTATTCAATAATTTCTGACTTTGTTTCTGATTTCTAGCATCCACAGTTCTTTCAGTTTTTTTGAAGAGGGAAACGGAGGTGGAATTGCCTGAAAATGAGGGATAGGATCAGCCCATCAGTAAGGGAGAATCTCAGATCAAGAGAAGAAATTATAAAAGAATATTTAAGGATGAATGAGCACAATATTATAGAATTTTACATGATGTTTGAAAGTGAGATGTTCATTCTGATGTTAAATTTGAAAAAGGAGGATGACATGAAGAACGAATTAACTGAAATGGATTGGGAAAATACATTTTAATACATTCATTATACATAGGCAATAAATAGTCTTTGAAGAAATATTACATGGCATATAGAGACTATGTATTCCTTCAAGGTGCAAAAACTCCAGAAAAGGTCAGTCAGCCGTGACGGACAAAGGAATGTGAGGATTGTGTAAAGTGAAAAGAAAAAGCCTATAAAGTTTCCTGAAATAGTTGTAATGCTGAAGGTTGGGAGGTTGTTTACGGTACAACAAGGGAAGACCAAGAAACTGACGAGGGAGAATGGAATATGAATGCAATCTAGCAAATAAAAAAGTACTGTAAAATCTTCAAAAGATATATGTAAAGGAAGTGTCCAGCTGAAACAAATGTGTGTCCATTACAAGCAGAGTCAGGAGTGTTTATAATGGGAATAGAGAAATGGCAGACAAGCAGAGAACATGCCAGAAATCCCCCAGAACTAGTGATCCAAGATTCTAGGGAGAATGAGGAGTTGAAAGAAATTAGCATTAGTAAGAAGATTGTGTGGAAAAATGGATGGGGCTGAAAGCTGATAAATCCCCAGGAGCTGATTTATTCTATATTCCAGGGTGTAGAAGGAAGTAGCTTTAGAAATAGTTGATACAATGGTGATCATCTTCCAAACTTCCAGAGGTTCTGGAATGATTCTAGTGGATTAGAACAAATGTCACCCCTTTATTTAAGAAGAGCGTGAGAGAAAGCATGGAACTACAAACTTGTTAGCCTTACGTCAGTAGTAGGGAAAATGTTAGAATCTATTATAAAGAATGGATTGAATAAACATCAGGCTGATAATGATCTGATTGGTCATAGGCATCATGGATTTGTGAACGGAAAATGGCATTTGACAATCCTGGAGTTTTTTTAAAGATGTTGCAAACAAAATTGATAAAAGAAATCGATGGACATAGAATGCTTAAATTTTCAGAATGCTTTTGATAAATGCCCCCACAGGAGGTAGGTTAGAAAGTTTAAAGCACACAGCTTCAGAGGTAATATACTGGCATGGATTGATGATTGGCCAACAGATAGAAAACAGATTAGGAATAAAAAGGTCATTCTCATGATTTGTGCCCCAGCTGTTCTTAATATATGTCAATGATTTAAAGCTGGGAGTCAAATGTGATGTTTCCAAATTTGCAGATGATACAAAACTAAATTGGAATGTATTGTGAGAAAGACGTAATGTGGCTTCTAGAGGATTTGGACAGATTTAGTGATTGGGCAAGAACATGGCAGATGGAATATAACGGGAAAAATGAGAGATTCTCCTCATTGGTAGGAGAAGCAGATGTAGAGTATTTCTTAAATGATTTACAAAGGCACCAAGGTGTCCTTTATGTCACTCAAACAAAGAAAATAGGAGCAGGACTAGGCCATTCGGCCCTTTATGCTGGCTCCCCCAGTCAATTTAATCTTCGATGATCATCCAACTCAGTACCGTGTCTGTTTTATCTTCATATCCTTTGATCTTTTTAGCCCTAAGAACTAAGAACATCTCCTTGAAAACATTCAATATTTTGGCCTCAACCATCTTCTTTTGCAGAGAATTCACTACTCTCTGGGTGAAGACTTTTCTCCTCATCCTAAATGGCCTACCCTGTATCTCTAAACTGTGACCTCTGGTTGTGGACTCACCAGTCACTGGAGATATACTTCTTGCATTTCTCCTGTATAGTCCTGCTAGAATTGGTCATGAACCTGCAGGTGCAGCAAGCTAATAGGAAGGCTCATAAAATTTTCAGAAGAAGGGTCCCAATCCAAAACGTCGACTTTCCTGCTCCTCTGATGCTGCCTGGCCTGCTGTGTTCCTCCAGCTCCACACTGTGTTATCTCATAAAATGTTGGTCTTTATTGCAAGAATATTGAGTACAGAAGCAGTGAAGTTTTGGTTCAGTAATATAGGAGCTTGGTTAGACTGTAGCTGGAGTAATGTGTGCAGTTTTTACTTTCCTTAGCTCAAGAGAGATATTGTTGCTGTAGAGAAATTGCAATCGGCATTCACTAGACTTCCTCCTGTGGTGGTAGCACTGTCTGAGGAAGAGAGATTGGAAAACTGAACCTGTGTTCTCTAGAGTTTTGAAGAATGAGAGGCAATCTTATTGAAATTTACAACATACTTGAAGGGCTAGATGAGATAGAAGGGTAGATGCAGGTAAAATGTTTTCTCTAACTGGGAGACTAAAATCCAGAGGCACAATTTAAAAAATGGGGGATACTACTTAGAATCATGATAAGGAGAATTTGTTTTACTTGAGGCTTGTGAACCTTTGGAATTCTCTACAACAGAGGATGGTGGAAGCTCAGTCATTCAGTATGTTT
>NW_025975312.1:0-8002 GCF_021869965.1 Rhincodon typus
CAACCAACCTCAACGGTATTTCCTTAGTCGTAACGCACTTTGGAACATCCTGAGGTTGTAAACAAGATGTTCAACTTTATATTCTCCATGATGTGGAGGTGCCGGTGTTGGCCTGGGGTGGACAAGGTTGAAAGTCCCACGACACCAGGTTATAGTCCAACAGGTTTATTTGAAATCGCAAACTCCGAGAGCTCCAGAATGCAGTTTACCAGTGATTTAGATGGAGTGGCAGCTTTCCATACCATTGCAATGCTTACAACATCATTGTTGTGCCATGTGTTAAATGATTGAGTTCAGTAATACATCCCTGGATACATATGGGTTTTGACATTAGTGGGAAAGATCTTGAGTAAAGTCACAAAATGTAGGGTTATCTGGTGCTCCCAGCCCTGGTAGAACCATTGGAAAATCTTAAATTCTAGAGCTTTAATCCTTGGAATGCTGGATACCTTGAAGCCACTGCATTCGTATTTCACATCGATGCTGTTCCTTCTTGACTTTTTACAATGTTTATTGTTAAAAATGACTTCATTCTCTGAATGTGATAGCTATTTAACTTTCAAGCAGTTTGTTTTCTAGTGATTTCTTCCATGTTTTGACCATACACCAGAGTAATTCTTCTGTGGCTGCCAGTGAGCACACAGGAATCTCTTGTACTGTTAACCTTCTCAAATAATGTGGATGGGTCTATTAGCTGATATTTGCTATTGTGATATTATGGATTGCATTAACCTGCATGGTTCTGCTGGATCCCCAATGTTCTTGATTCCAGTGGTTTCCCTACTTTTCTCTGAGCTTACCTTAAAGTACAAGAGGTCATACTAGGTAAAGCTGATTGTGACTTCTCTACTGATCACTTAGATAGTTTGAAATCTCCATTAAGGAGCTGGAGATTTGGATATTTTGGATCCTTTTGTCATCTGAATCTGACTGCTCTGCTTTGAGTTTACCACCACGCAGTTACTCGGGCTTCGGTTAGATGGTTTTTATTTCACTGATCCCGTGAAGGAATTTTTTTTTTGATATTTCATAATCTGTCCAGTACCACTGATCACAATACGTTAACTTTTTAATCTAACATTTTATAAATAAAGGACTTACCAAGTGTAATTTTAAATTCATGTCAATGATGAAGCATGATTCAACAAAGATTAGGTAAGTTGTCTCATTTTGAGTTCCTGGATGAAAAACTTGACATTGCGAAACTAAATTTATAGTAAAACAGAAAAAAAATTTGATTTGATGCACATATTTTCAGGTATCCCTTGGAGTAGTTTCAGTGTCATCCTCCCTTTCATACTATATTCAAATGAAAATCGATTGTTTCAGTTAAATGTTTAACTGACATGTTAGTACTGTGTAGACAATACCAAGATCATGAGATCATCAAGATGTAGGAATTGATTTTCTAGTAATAAAATGCTAGAAGCATGGTTGGCCTTATGGCTTTAAGTATATTCATAATCTTATAAGGAGTGTATTAGAAAATTTAAAATGACCTTTTACTGGAACGGTAGCTGTTTTGTTGAGACTCCCTTCCTAAATGTTGCTCTTGACTACATTTGTAAAGCTGTGAATGGGCTTGCTTCGTGTTTATTAAACTTTCTGAAGACTTAATAACAAAAAGATTGGTCATTTGAAAAATTCACTCAGCAGCAAAACTGCCTTGTGCGTTCAATTTGTAATCTTGTTGAACAAATTTTAAAATATTTTATCAATGTTCCTCCTTACTCTTCATTTAACGTTATCAATTCATTGTCAAATCCAACTCAACTGTGCATAGCAAATTATGCCTTAACTGATGCTGTGGGAGTCAATGCTTTGATTTTTAAGCAATTGCTATGACTTTTCAAATTTTAAGTGGTTTAAATTATGTTAAGTTGTCCTACTCTTCTAATTGGATGAATAGTCCAATACAATAGTTAAAGACAACGTGAAAGAGAGAGCTATTTATGAATATTCAACAATGATTTTTTTAAAAATACTTTATTTCCATTTAATGGTAGATGTTCAACTGCATGTAAAAGATTTTTTTTAAAAAAAATGGACAAAATGCTATTAGAATTAATGGACTGTATGAAGTAGGTAATTGTCCTTGAGACAATTTTGCTAAATACACAAAATTTTCTTTCTTGAGAGCTTTCTAAAATATAAGCTTTCATGTGCTTCTGTTTAACCATTTGATAGAAATAAAGCATACAACATATTATATGACTGTATTATCAGACCAGTAACTTAAAGATACACTGGAAGTCTGTGATAGTGTGGACTTTTGGGTTCAAAGCATGAAACTACGCGTTATGGCTGGACCATATTAATAAGAAAATATCTATTTTTAACTAGCAAGATCAAAGCTTCATCTCTTGAATCATGACACCTTCGCACAATAAACAATTTGTGGTATATTGAAGCATGTTATAGCAGATTTCCTATGGAGTGAAATGATTCTTTCTTGATGGACACATCATCCTTTTTCCTCTGGAATCTAAACACCGGGAAAGTCCACCAATTGAAACTATTTTTGGCCATATTCTCAGTGGTGTGTTCCACAGGACTGTTTTGTCTGTACTTTGGCAGTAAATTAGCAATCATTGCGAAGTTTTTGGAGTAGCTGGTATGGGAAATGTGATGTGACAGTATTCTAGATATTTGGTTTGGAAAAAAAAGTGCCTTATTCTGCACCCAGCTCCTATTCCATATTTGGGAACACGCAATGTTGACACCAGGTACACCACTTGGGAAGGCTTACATTGCTCGTTACCACAATTTCTGAGGAATATTATTTCAATAGTGAGAAAATGCAAAGTGCTGCAATACAGAGGAATCTGGATGTTCTCGTGTATGAATCACAAAAAGTTAGCTTTATTACAGCAGGTAACTAAGAAGGCACATGGAATGTTGGACTTTATTAGAAAAAGGATGGAACATAAAGTATCTTGTTACCTTTGTACAGGATATTGGTGTGATGACAATTAAATAACTGTGTGTACAACTTTGGTTTCCTTATTCAGGAATGAACTTGCGTTTTAGTGAATGTTCTCTAGTTTGATTGCTGGGATGAAGGGTTTTTCTTATAAGGAAAGAATGAGCAGGTTGGGCCTATACTCGGGAGTTTAGGAAAAGATTTAAAGACAATCTTATTGATGTTAGATTCAGAAGGTGTTTAATACAGTCAACACTGACGGGATGTTTCCCCCATGATGGTGTCCAGAACAGGGGATCGGGGTTGGAAGGAGGGCACAGTTTCAGAGTCAGCTTTGTCTCACTAAAGAAGAAGATGAAGAAATCCTTTCTTGGAGGGCTGTTAACGATTGGAGTTCAGTGCTCTAGAGACCAGTGGAAGTTGAGTCAGTGAACATATTCAATCTAAGCTAGACAAATTTTAGATCCACAGGGAGAAAAGTAGAGTTGAGGGTGCAATCAGATCGGCCATGATCTCGAATGGCAAAGTAGAGTTGAAGGGCCAAAAGGCCTATTCTTTCTGTTTCTTATGTTCTTAGTAAGGTGTCTAAATACTCAAAGTGAAGCTGAACTTAAAAAAAACCTTGCAGATTAAGTTATTCAGTGATCAGAAGGGAATGTAATGGTCTCTTTGTAACAAATAATCTTGAATTTTCATTTTCTGTTTATCTGAAATAAGTTTTAGTAATCATGAAAGTTAAAAAACAATTATTACTGTGGATTTCAGTCTCACAATTTATTTAGCTTATACTTTATTCCATAGGCTGTGGAGGTGGAGGCTGAAATTGCCAGTGATGAGGAGCAAGGAAGTGAAATACACCAAGACAAAATTCAGCAACAGACCCTGCACATAGAATCTAAATGCAAGGAAGAATTTAGTAGATCACTTATTGAGGGCAAAAGGAATACTTATGTTGACAATTCACAGCTGGAAAAAACTAAGGCAAAGAAAGTACACATGGAACAAACAAATTCAGGACAGGTAGAGGCTGAGTACAAAAAATGTTGTGAACATACAGCACTTTCCGTAGAGCAGGTGGAAGAAAGGAAAAAGGATTCAGAACAAACTTTAATGGAGGTAGGATATCAATATTGAATTAACTTGAAATTTTTGGATTTGCAAGGGACAAAGTCACTCTACCACTTTGTGCTAATTTGAATTTAAATATGATTCTGTCATCATGTAATTGCCTCTCGGGCACCGTTGTGAGCAACAAAGACCTCAAAGTATTAGATTGCACGTTCTTGCACCAACAAGTTTGCCTTGGATTGATTAAAGGGGGCTTATCACGTTAACAGTACTTTCTTTGTGCTTAGAATGTGGGCATTGCTGGCATTTATTGCCCATCGACCCACTGTTGTTAAGACTGAGTCTTGAGTTCTACAGCCCCTTCGGTCCAACTTGTCCACACCCACCAGGTATCCTAAACTGATCCTAGTCCCATTTGCCAGCATTTAGCCCATATCCCCCTAAACACTTCCAATTCATATACCCATCCAGAACGCCTTTTAAATGTTGTAATTGTACCAGCCTCCACCACTTCCTCTGGCAGTTCATTCCATACATGTACCACCCTCTGTGAAAAAGGTTGCCTTTTAGGTCCCTTTTAAATCTTTCCCTCACCTTAAACTTGTGCCCTCTAGGTTTGGACTTCCATACCCTGGGAAAAAGACCTTGGTTATTCACTCTATCCATGCCCCTCATGATTTTATAAGCCTCTATAAGGTCACCCCTCAGCCTCTGATGCTCCAGAGGAAAAAAAGCTCCAGCCTGTTCAGCCCCATCTCATAGCTCAAACCCTCTAATCCGAGCAACACCCTTGTGAATCTTTTCTGTACTCTCTCAAGTTTAACAACATCCTTCCTATGCAAAGAGACCAAAATTGAACGTAGTATTCTAAAAGTGGCCTCACTGGTGTCCTGTACAGCTGCAACGTAATGTCCTGTACTCAATGCACTGACCAATAAAGACAAGCATGCCAAATGCTGCCTTCACCACCCTGTCTACCTGCAACTCCACCCTCAATGAGCTATGCACCTACACCCCTAGGTCTGTTTGTACAGCAACACTCCCTGGGACCCTACCATTAACTGTATAAGTCCTGCCCTGGTTAGCCTTCTCAAAATGCAATATCTCACCTTTATCTAAATTAAACTCCACCTGCTACTCCTCAGCCCATTGGCCCATTTGATCAAGGTCCTGTTGTACTCTGAGGTAACCTCCTTCACAATCCACGACACCACCAATTTTGATGTCATCTGCAAACTTACTAACCATCCCTCCTATATTCACATCCAACTTTTTTATATTAAAAGAGTGGAATGCCAGGATTTTGACTTAGTAAACGAATGACAAAATATTGCCAAGTCACAATGGCATGTAGAGGGTAACTTTCAAGTAGTGGCATTCCCATGCATCTGTTGCTCTTGGAGATCAGTCATCTCAACAGTATCTTTCAAACCCGTGACCTCCACCACCAACAGATGTGTCCATTTTCTTTTGTGCAAGGTGTGACTCCCACCAGTGAAGAACCCCCTGCCCCACCCCAATTCCCATTGACTCCATTTTTGCCAGCACTTCTTGATACTGCACTTGGTCAAATGCTGTCTTGATGCCAAAGGCGGTCAAATGCTGTCTTGATGCCAAAGGCAGTCAATCTCACTCGTCTTAAGTTCAAGCATGGAGAAAAGGGATGAATCTCATCTGATAGGATTCAAGGTTGAGTGGTGTATACAACAGCAGGTCAGCAGTATTTTATCACAACTTAACAATCAAAAAGAAAGTTGACATTAGCAATGCAAGTCCTAAGTCCAGACTGTGATTTCCAGTATTCCAGGCTATCTTAAAAATCAAAGAACTGTGGATGCTGGAAATCAGAAACAAATTTAGAAATTGCTGGAAAAACTCAGCAGGTCTAGCAGCATCCATGGAGAGAAAGCAAAGTTAACATTTCAGGCCAAGTGGCCCTTACGTAGAATGAATTCCAGGCCATCTGTTGGCTGCAGACTTGTGACTATCCTGTAGGGTCTAACTTTCTCTGTCTGGTCAAAACTAAATGAAAGTGTAATCATTTCAATTTATTAATGAAAAATTAGTACTGTGCCTATGTTCACATGTACAATCAAAAACAACTTATGTATAACATAATGTTGTTGATGCCATGGCTTTCCATTCCTTGTTTCTTTAGTGCTTAGACAGTGGCTGCAGTTATCTTGCCCTCCACACAAGGACCGAGCCACTTCTTGAAGAGAAACAGCATGACAATACAGGCAATGAACAATTAGGTGAGTGACTGCTGTAAGATTTGTTCAATATTTTTGTTCAGCTGTTAGGTTGCTTTATGCAATATCAATAATGCAAATATTTAGACGAGGCAAAATTAGTCTTAAGCATCACCTTTATATGTATCCTTGACTTTTATACCATTTTCTGTTTTTGGCAGAGGTTGTTCAGTAGCAATATTGCAGCAGCCCTCCTACTACTTCAATTTCGGAATGACTGATACAATTGAATATACAGTTTGTTTTTTTAAATTTAGTCAACACAGTAATTAACCAAGTATCATGATTAATGTTGACCGTTTGAGATGTTCCTTTACATAGTCTGGATATTTAGCCTTCCAATGCTACAAGGCCACCTTAACTGTGATTTGAAGCTGAATACATCTTATATATAAATGCTGCACTCTAGGATATGAAGTTGCTCTTCAATGCATATGAAGCATTAATGTAATTATTAATTGAAAACTGCAACAATTGGTACACCATTGTTTTTTTTTAAGTCATTATAAAGCACGACAGCCAATAAAGCCATTATAAATATTGCGTTTTTTTTGTTGAGAATGGCATAAAAGGTTATTGGGACAAGTATAAACTAAGATGATTAAATATTCATTTTCTCTGTCATTGTGGCTAGAGATGGTTGTCTGGTAGGCTGTCAGCCAAAGTTGAATAACAATTTGGGGATAAGTAGACATTCTGAAGTATCATTCAGTTAATTTGAGGTTTTAAAACTTTATTTTTGAGTATGGATGGTCAAGAGTAGAGCTCACAATGTTCTAAACTTTACATAATTTTTGAAAGGAGCACACTTCTGTAAATGGAATGGCAATTGTTCATGGTGTGCTTTCCTGTATTTAATTTAAGAGTCAATTTAAAAGAAATAGTTTGAGCCATGTGATGGTTTCTCAAATCGTTCTTTATCAAAAACCCAGGTTGGCTGTAAAGATTGTAAGTCAGGGCTTCCCAAAGAATGGATCGCAAGTGGCAAGCATGAACCAAAGCTTTGGGGTTGCAATTTCTGGGGTGGCAATGGCTGCTGTGGAGCACTAACCGAGTGCAAATAGTTGAAAGTCCTTTCTCAATCCTCACATTTTTAATAGAGTGTGGCCTCATTCTTGAGGCCTGATTCTTTTTGACCTGAAAAAAACCCAATGAAATGGCAGGTGATTTTTTTTTTCTCTTTTTAAAAACCATGTCATCTGAACAGGTTCTCCCTCATGCTTTCAGTTCTGGGGTCACAGCAATTTTCATGCCTCAAAATGGGGTCTCAATCGAAAAAGTTGTGGGAAGCCCCATTCTGAGTGAAATGTACCTGAGAAATCTCAATCCTTTTTTTTAATGAATCTGCCTCACCTAGCACAAAAGTCCAGAATTTAACGCACACTGTTGCAAAAGTGACAGTCCTAGTTTATGCAGCAATAAAACAAGCTGGAGGATGTGAGGAAATATCAGTGCTCTTGTGTTTCTGTGGTTCTTATTTCATTCACTCATGGGATGTGGGTGTCACTGGCTGGACCAGCATTTATTACCCATCCCTAGTTGCCCTTGAGAAGGTGGTGGTGAGCTGTCTTCATGAATTGCTGCAGTCCATGCTCTCTGTAGGTAGACACACAGTGCCAAATTACTACTAAGTTACAGCACAGTAAATGGCTCTTTATTCTGCATTAAAATGTATTCTAACACTGGTATCTCTCACTACAGTGAACAGAACATCTGTCCTCTGCTGGAGGAGAAAACAGAGTTGACGTTTCGGGTCCGG
>NW_025975313.1:0-8000 GCF_021869965.1 Rhincodon typus
GACCTTATTGGGGTGCATAAAATCATGAGGGGCACTGATAGGATGAATGCATATAGCCTTTTTCCCAGGGATGGGGAATTGAAAACTTGAGGGCATAGATTTAAGGTGAGAGGGGAAAGATTTAAGAAGGACCTGAACGGCAACTTCTTCATACAGAGAGTGGTGTGCATACAGAATGAGGCACCAGAGAAAATGGTTCAGGCAGGTACAATAGCAACATTTAAAAAAACATTTGTATAAGTACATGGATGTGAAGGGTTTAGAGGGATATGGACCAAAAGCAGGCAATTGGAATTAGCTGAATGGGCACCATGGTCAGCATGCACCAGTTTGGGTCAAAGGGCCTGTTTCCATGCTGCATTACTCTATAAGTTCTACAATTCTGTAACACAGTCAATGCATGGCCCTTGGGCAGAGGTACATATTGGAAATTATTGGACATTTTGCATTTAGATGGCAACAAACAAAATTTGCCCAGGAAGGTTTGAATGAGTTGAGTTAGGGTGCAAGCGCATGGCAGATGAAGTATAATTTCGAAGTGAGGTTATCCACTTTGAGAGCAAAAACAGGAAGGCAGTTTATTGGAAAATGGGGAAGTACAATGAGACCTGGGCATCCTCTGTAGTGAATGGAACAAGGTCAGCCAGGTGGTTTTCATAGAATATGACTTCCCTGATTGGGGCTGTTAACCAGGTCTGATCAGGGTCAGGGGTTCTGCTCACTCTAGGAGCTGGCTCTAAACTAGCTGGGTCAGTGTCACGTACTATGCACACGTAAATACCAGCCTTCGTTACTTCATCCTTATACACCAGTCACTGAAAGTAAACATGCAGGTGCAGCAGGCGGTGAAGAAGACAAAGGATATGTTAGCCTTCATATTGAGAGATTTGAGTACAGGAGCAGGGATATCTTGGTGCAACTGTACAGGATCTTGGTGAGATTGCACCTGGAGTATTGAATGCAGTTTTGGTCTCCTTATCTGAGGATGGATGGAGGGAATGCAAGAAACGTTTACTAGACTGACTCCTGAAATGGCGGTACTGATGTACAAAGGGAGAGTGGATCAGTTTGGGCTATATCACCGGAATTTAGAAGAATGAGGGGGCATCTCATAGAGATGAATAAAATTCTAACAGGGCCAGATAGGATAAACGCAGGATGTTCCAGAACTAGGTGTCGCAATCTAAGGGTAAGAGTTGGTCATTTAGGATGGAGATGAGGAGGAATTTCTTCACCCAAAGAGTGATGAACCTGTGGAATTCTCTGCCACAGAAAGTGGTTGAGGCAGATTCACAGCCAAGGTAAATTTAAACCCATATCCCCCTTGCATTAGCATGAGCCTCTACATTCCTGGTTCAGAGATATTAAGACGACAATAGTGTCCATCAGAAACAGTCCTGGAACAACAATGGTGTTGTAGTATCAATGGTACTTCTGTGCTGAGCCTAGATGCCTTCACCAAGTGAATATCAACAGTCTTGAAGTGACATTGTAATAGAACGTCACCTATAATGTTTTCAGTAATCAGGGAAGTGTTTTTATAAGTTTTTGCTAGAGCATCGGAGACTGAGGGGCAACCTGATAGAAGTATATAAAATTATGAGAGGCATGGACGCTGTGAATAGTTACAGTCTCTTTCCCAGGGTGGAAATGTTGAAAACCAGGGAGCATAGGTTTAAGATGAGAGGGAGAAAGTCTAAAGGAGATATGCGAGGCAAGTTTTTTTTAACACAGGTGGTAGGTGTCTAGAATGTGCTGCCAGGGAAGTGGGAGAAGCACGTGCGCGTGCGTGTGTTGGTGGGGTGGGGGGGGGAGGGGAGCTGGGAGTGGGGATGGGTCTGTGTGGGATGCTCTTTGGAGGGTCGACGTGGACTTGTTGGGCCAAATGGCCTGTTTCCACACTGTAGTGATTCTGTGATCTATGAACATCATGGGCAGCCCAGACATGGTGGGCAAAAGGGCCATTCCTGTGCTGTGCTGTTCCAAGAGACATTGAATGTTTTCAAGGAGGAGTTAGATATAGTTCTTAGGGTTAAAGGGATCACAGGATATGGGGCGAAAGTGAGAACAGAACAAATTGGATGATCAGCAGTGATCATATTGAATGATGGAGCAGGTATGAAGGGTTGAATGGCCTCCTTTTGCTCATTTCTGTATGCTTCCATGAAAAGAGAGCAAATTAATCAGCAGTGATAGCACAGCTCCACTCATCTTAGACTGTGTAGCCATTAGCCTGACGTGACGCCATGCAAAACATTGGCACTGAAGAAAACAGAAACCTGAAGATTATGGCAGAAACTGACATTCTGTTACAAGTGCGCAAAAAGAACAAATAACATTGATCACATTCTTCAGCAAATTAACAGACTTGATCGATCAATCGCACTGTGGAAATTTCTAGACGTAACTAATTTTCTTGCTTCATTCTTAGGTTGTGAGCATCACTTGCTAAGCCAGCATTAGTTATCAAACCCCAAATGCCTTCGAATAGTGAGCCACTTTCTTGAACCACTGCAGTTCTTGTGTTGCAGGAACACCTACAAGACTATTCACAAGCAAGTTGCAGGATTTTGATCCAGCAACACAAAGGGACAAAGACATAGTCCCAATTCAGGTTGATGAGCGACTACGGTGAAAACTTGCAGCTGGTGATGTTCCTACATAAGATGAGTCATTCTGATAACACAGAGGACAGGGGACAACAAATGTTCCAGATCTGCATGGAGGTTACAGGACAAACTTAGAGTTCATGGACATTCTAATTCCGCACAACACCTGGGACATCCCAAATGGGAATTCAAAAGCGAACAAAGGAAACCAACTTTGAGGATTCTGAAGAAGTTTGACAGGATGGATGTTGAGAAAACGTTTTCACCGGGGAAGGAACCTCAAACTGGGGCTCATTGTTACAGAATAACCGATTAATTTAAAACTGAGATGTGAAGGAATTTCTTCTCCCAGAGGTTTGTGAATGTCTGGAATTCTCTACTCCAGAATTGTGGAGGCTAGATCATTAAAAATACTGAACAGAGGGAAGGTAGATTTTTCAAATTTTGGGGAGTTGAGTGACTATCAGGTGTAGGCACGATAAAGAAGTTGTGGCCTACAGTTGTGGTCTTATAGAATGGTGGAGTGGGCTTGCGGGGCCAAATGGCCTGTTCCTGCTCCTATTTCCTACGTCTCACCTGATGTGTTGCATCCTAGATATTAGAAGAAGTAACCACAAAGATAGCGGGATATACTGATAGTAATGTTCCAGAAATACTTAGAATTTGAAGTCCCAGAGAACTGGAAAACTACTATTCTAACATTTATTTGAAAAGGAATTATACAAACAAGGAACAAGAGTAGGCATCCTCCTCCACCATTAAATAAGATCATGGCTGATCAGATTTTAACCTCAACTCAACATTTCTGCAAACCCCCCATAATCTTTCAGCTCCTTAGTAATCAAGACTTTCAATCCTCTGAGAGAAAAACATGTTTCCTCATCTCTGATTTAAAAAGGCATTTAAATTATGACCCTAAGTTTTAGATTTCCCACAAGAGGAAACATCCTTCTGACAGCCGTCCAATCAAGTCCCCCCTGGATCTTCTATGTTTCAACTAAACAAGTCATCCCTTACTCTTCTAAACTCCAGAGGATACAGGCTTAGTCTGTCTAGCCTTTCTGCACAAGGCAATCCACTCATTCCAGGTATTAATCCAATAAATCTTCTACAGACTGCTACCAATGCATTAACATGCCTCGATAAGTATGGTGACCAGTACTGTACGAGGCATGTTAATTTTTTTTATTCCTTCCACCAAGATGGTTAATTTCATACTTTCACACATGCTTTCCATTTGCCAGGTCTTTGCTCACACACTTAACCTATCTCTATCCATTGGGAGGCTCTTTATGTCCTATTCACAACTCACTTGCCTACTTATCTTTCATCAGCAAATTTAGCTCACATATTTTCGGCTCCTTCATCCAAATCATGCAAATATTTGAGGCACTAGCATGGACCCCTGTGGCACACCACTCATGACATCCTGCCAGGCTGAAAAAGGACCCACTTAGTGGCAAATGGAATTTAATTTGGAAAAATGTGAGATGATGCACTTGGGCAGGACAAACAAGGCAGAGGAACACATGATGAATGGTAGGACCCTGGGAAGCACCAAGGATCACAGGGATCGTACTGCATGTATGTATAAAGTGGTTAAAAAGGCATATGTTATATTTGTCTTTATTAGCCAAGGCGGTGATTAAGAGCTGGGAGGTTATGCTGGAACTGTATAAAACATTGGTTAGGACATAGCTAGAGTATTGTGTGCAGTAAATCCACAGTATAGGAGGGATGTGATTGCACTGGACAAGGTGCAGGGGAGATTTACCAGGACGATGCCCAGGTGGAGAGTTTCTATTATGAAGTGAGATTGGACAGACTGGGATGGTTTTCCTTAAAGCAGAGGGGATTGAGAAAGGACATGATTGAGATGTATAAAATTATAAGAGACATAGATAGGGTAAAAAAGAAGAGACTTTTCCCCTTGATGGAGGGATCAATGACCAGAGTTATAGATTTAAAAAAAGGGGCAGAAGGTTTTGAGGACCTGTGATAAAAAAACTTTTTCACCTGATGGTGGTGGAACTCTGGAACTCACTGCCTGTTCGGGTGATAGAGGTCAAAACCTTCATAACATTGAAAAAGTGCTGGAAAACGGGATGAGAATAGTTGGGTGGTTGTTTTGACTAGTGTTGACACGATGGCCCGAAGGGCCTTTTGTCTATGCTGTAGACCTCTGACAAAATAACTCCAATGAACTGGTTGAACATGATTCCCCTTTGACAAAAACATGTTGGCTCTGCCTGATTACCTTGAACTTATCCAAGCACCCTATTATAATGTCATTAATAATGGCTTCTAACAGTTTCCTTTTTCAGGAAGCTATTTTAGGTATTTTCCAATCTAAAGGAATTTTTTCCCCAGATCTAATCTATTTAGGCTAATTAAAACCAATACATAAACTATCTTAAAGGAGACAACCAACACATAAGTGTGGGCCAGTTGGCTTAAAAAGTTTATAGGGAAGATGTTAGTCTATTATCAAGGATGCAATAGCAGAGCATTTAGAAGTACATAATATGATCAAGCAGGGTCAGCATGGTTTCAGGAATGGGAAAACATGCCTGATACATTTATTAAAATCGTTTAAATCACAAAAAGCTAACAACTTCAGCAGGAAACAGGGAAGCTAAATGAAATGTTGGCTTTTATTTCAAAGGGCATGGAACATAAAAATAAGGTTTTGCTAGTCAGACCACAGCTGGAATACCGTAAACAGCTTTGGGTCCCTTATCTAAGGAAAGGTAATACTGGTATTGGAGGCAGAGAATTTCACTAGGCTGATATCATGAACGTAAGGGCTGTTTTATGAGCAGAGATTGAGTCATGAGCCTGTACTCATTGTAATTTACGAGAATGAAAGGACAAGCTATTGATACAAGGTTCTTAGAGAGCTTGACAGGGTAGATGCAGAAAGATTGTTTCCCCTTGTTGGAGAGTCAAGGATGAGACAGTATGATTTCAGATAAAGGGGTTTCACATTTGAGACAGCAATGAAGAGGGTATCTCCTCATATCTCCAGATATCTAGAAGACCAGATTCAATATGTGTGACATTGCAGATTAAAAGTACTGAGAGATCACAATTTCTGCCATCTGATTTATACCCACACAAACAAATACTAATTTCTATGATTAAATTTACACGTGTTCTGGTAACTATTTTGTTGAACTACAATATGTTGTTCAAAGACTGAACTTTGTAAACATGATTCAAAAGCAAATAAAATATGGCATGAACAAATAAAACCACTGATCTTTTGCAGGTGATTATTAGGTGCCTGTAATTACTGATACAATCATAATCTCCAAAGAAATTCATAAAATATTGAAAGATCTGTTTGTTAGTGCTATGCTGAAATATTAACAGCTGTTTCTTCCATGCTCCCCACATACCCACCTGAACCCATTCACAGACACAAAACCTCACATTTCCCAACAGATAACAAGCCTTTATAGCATTATGCCCACCTCAGTAAGCCATCTAGTCAGGACATCCATTTATCATGCTGCTTACGTACACTTCATTATGACATGTCTGGGAACTAGGCTCTCAAAACTCAAAGATAACAAGGTGTAGAGCTGGATGAACACAGCAGGCCAGGCAGCATCAGAGGAACAGGAATGCTGACGTTTCGGGTCTGGACCCTTCTTCAGAAAAAGGGTCCTGAAGAAGGTTTCTGCTATCTCTGTCAAAACTCAAAAATGTTTTCAAGATTTCTACACTGACTTTCAAACCTGTCTGCAGATCACCTGGCAGATGTTTCAAAAAATAAAAACAAATATGCTGTTGTAATACACCTGAATAACAAATAATGAACATTTCCAAAGTGGCATTTTGTTTATTTGTCAATATCATACAGCAAATATCACCTGCATTTAAACGCAACCTCAAAGGCCTGAAGTGAAACTAGATCTACGTCTATATACTTGCATCAAATTTCTAAAAGGACTGAACGCCACAACCACTGCCATCTAGAAGGGGAAAAGCAGCAGATACATGGGAACACTCCCCCTGCAAGATGTGCCCATGCCACCATGCCACTCATCATGCTGGAAACTTATTGTCGTTCCTTTTGTGCCACTAGGTCAAAATTCTGGAATTCCCTCCCTAATAGCATTATGGATCTACTACAGCACATGGACTGCAGCAGTTCAAGAATGCCACCTTCCAAACAGCATTGAAGGACGGGCAATAAACGCAAGCCCAGCCACTCATGGTGACATCCCAAGAGTGAACGAAAGAAATACCAATACAATCCATTTTCAGTTGAAGGAGGAATACTTCTAGTTCAGTGAGAAACCTCCCTGCTCTTCCTCAAAATGACATGGGATCTTCAAACCTCTCACTGATTAGTGGCTCATTGGGAAATGGTTGGAGGCATGACCAAAACTAAAGATCCCAGATTACACCAGACCAGAGGTGACAATTGAGACTGCATTGCAGGTCTAAGTGAATGGTGGAGTAGCTGGAGGGGTTGATTGTCCACATTGATGTTGCTTTAGATTTGCACCTTATGGCTCTCAGCTCTCCAAAAACACACTGATTGATCTGGTAGTGCTGATCAAACATACTATGTTTTAAGGGATCGTCCCTGCTTTTGTATCTTAGTTCATGGCTAGCCCATGGATTCTGAGCCATCCTGGGAGACTTTGCAACCTTGAGATCTTTTGTTACCTTCTAGGGATTACATTTCCACTCATTTCACCACGTACACCAAATACATTTTTACATGTCCCACCAACTCCCTCCCGTTGGTTAGCATGTCTCTTATTTTGTTACCTTGGTTACCTGGGGATTTGCCCTCCAGCCCCATTCTCACATCCACAGAAACCCCATTCCTCTCCTACAGCCCCCACCAAGGTCTCCCTGAAGTATTGATGTATTTGGCCACACAGCAGAGGACAGCTGCGATGGTCATTTCCAAGCAGCTGGGGGTGAACACAGCTATCTGCAACCAAACCTCCTCTCACACCGTGAGAGTGGGTACCACAGCCCTCATGGGCACACATACATTGATGTATAAATATCTATAGTGACTGAGATATACGCGCACACACAGACACATTTATATTAATACATACACATGCTTACAAATAGATACACACATATGTATAGACATATATGCACATAAATACATAGATGTACACTGGCAGACACACACAGTACCTAGATATATACTGACATACATATCCATAAATACTGACAGAAATGTATACTGAGACACACATATAGATGCAGATATGCACTGACATATATAAATGGAGATGTACACTAACGCATAGATATAGATTGACATACATATGTAGATGAATGCTAAAATATATACATATAAACTGACATATGGAGATTTAGATGTACACTAACATGTACAGATATAAATTA
>NW_025975314.1:0-8000 GCF_021869965.1 Rhincodon typus
ATACACTGCAGCCACTCCCCAAGGTTCCTTTCAAATAACTGACCACTATCATCTAGAAGGTTAAGAGCAGCAGATTCATGTGAACACCACCTGCTGCAAGTTCCCCACACATCATCCTGAATCAACATTCCTTCACTTTCACTGGCTCAATATCCTGGAGCTCCTCCCTAAAAGTATTGTGGGTGCCTCTACACCCCAAGGAGAGCAGTTCATCAACACCCTCTCAAGGGCAGTTAGGGATGGGCAATAAATGCTGGTCTTGCCAGTGATGACCATGTCCCATTAAAGCATGGGGTTGTAGACTTGCTCACCGAGCCGGTGTGTTTGATTGCAGATGTTTTGTCACCCTGCCAGGTAACGTTGTCAGTGCGTCTTCGACGATGGCTTACCTAGCAGGATGACGAAACGTCTGCAATCAAACACACCGGCTCGGTGAGCAAGTCTACAACCTCATCCACAACCTGAGCTACAAATCTTCTCAAAAACCCATTAAACATATTGAAAAAGTTTCTGTTGTCTGGAATACACTGTCAAAACAATTGGTGGAAGTAGATTCAATTATAACTTTTTAAAGGGAAGTAGAAAATATGTGAGATGTAGAAAATGCAGATTTGGAGAAAGAGCAGTGACAGTGGAATTAGTGGGATAGCTCTTTCAAAGAACTAGCATGACATGGCTGAATGGCCTCCTTCTGTACTGAATCAGATACGCCACAAAAATATCACCTACATTTTGACATTGTCTTTATTTTTTCATTTCTTTCAAGAACTGTGACCTACAAATGGATTATATATTCAATTATTCATTTTTGAATTCAGTAAATTCATGACATAGTTAAAAAATTAAAACATCGTCTGACACTATAAAAGTATAATGATTTTTGGAGATGTGATAAATATCTATGAGGCAGTGGATGGATGCATTATTCTACACTGCAGCAGTGAATTCAGTTAAAAACTACCTCATTGGTTGTATGTGCTTCAGGATCTCCTGAGAACATGATAGGCTCTTTAAAAATGCATGTTTCTTTTTCAAATCTGAAAGTAATTTCTAGAAGGGATTCATTATACTGAAGTATCAACAATTTACTCCAGCACACAGAGCAATGAAGGTATTCATAAGATTTCAGGCAGCTGCCTATTCCCTTGTGAGATTAGTCTAGTTCACTCCTTCCTTATTACTCTCTCACATCCTGGGAGGAAGAGCCAGTATTTTGGTTAAGAGAAACCTAAGAAGAAACTGGGCAACACGGTGGCTCGGTGGTTAGCACTGTTGCCTCACAGCACCAGGGACTCAGATTTGATTCCACCCTTGGTTGACCGTCTATGTGCAGTTTGTGCAGTTTGTGCATTCTCCCTGGGTCCATGTGGGTTTCCTCTGGGTGCTCCAGGTTTCCTCCAGGTGCTCCAGGTCTCCTCCAGGTGCTCTAGGTCTCCTCCCACAATCCAAAGATGTGCAGGTTGGGTCGATTGGCCATGCTAAATTACTTCAAGTATTCAAGGATGTGTAGGTTAGGTGGGTTAGCCATGGGAAATGCAAGGTTACAAGAATAGGGTAGGGCGTTGGGTCTGGGTGGACTGCTCTTTGGAGGATTGGTGTGGACTTGTGCTGAATGGCCTGCTTCCACACTGTAGAGATTCTAAAACTGAAAGAAGGGGGACCAGTAAACGATGAGAGAGGTGGAGAGTCTTCCCATTGTCAGGATGGCACTTCCTTATGAGATCAATCCAGTGACCTAAGTAGCTAATTGTGGCACTCTGCCCACCGATGCTGGCGTTTCATCAGGAGGGAGGAACAGGTCAGATTGTGAAATACAAGATTGTGAAATACAGTGGCCTCTTTGCAAACTTTTGAGGGGATTGAAGAGCTTCAAATTAGGCACACTTTGGTAAATATAGAGAGGCAATGGCCACTTCAGTAGGAACACCCCACCTCCCCTCCCCAACACTTCCATACACAACCCTCACCGAAGACTGTCTGACCAGTTTCACCAACCCCTGACCCTTCTTACCTGGTTGGAACCACAGCAAAACTCTGTGCTAGAGGTGCAGTCCCAGCAGAGACCACAACTCCCAGTAGCACTGCTCTGTCTGCTGGGCAATAGTTCCAGGAGGTAGGTTTAAAGTCCCAATGACAACTTAGTAGTTGATAACTGGCCATAAAATGTGACGGGAAAACCTAAAAATGTCCAAGACACGGGTAGCCTCCATTGTCAGGACCCTTGACTTATTGACTGAATTACAGCTCTGTGTGAAAGATACTGATTGGCAAATCTCTTTCTGGGGACAGGAAACCACAAGGACAAGGCTGGTAAATCTGCTAGAACGAGATGAGTTCACAGTGGCCCTTTCCTGAGGCTTTGCTGACGAAAGGTAAATGGGTGACGGCAGAGTCAGAGGCTGGAAATCACAGGCATGATACCGTATCACGATCAGTACACCTGATACATACAGCCATCAAATGACATTCAGTGCTGCATGTGTAAGCTCAGGAAATTGTCCATTTAAAGCTCAGATATTGAATCACATGGGAGAACATGTCCAGCAGCATCACTTACAGCAGTGTCTTACGGTTGGAGTCTCTCTATTTCATAGCTGTAACACAATGACTAATCATTGACCACCTTTGAAAGGTAATTCGATCTGATTATCTTTTCCAGCCTTCAATGGATTTCTTACAATTTTTCCATTCATCATCTACTCCCATGGAGCTTGGTTCAAAGAACTCTTCTCCATTGACTGCCTTAGATTTTTCCCAAGTCAGACTATCTTTTGGTATTGAACCTGCTCCTTGATCTAAAGACGCAACTCTACATCTTCTCTCCCATCCCTCAATCAACTTCAAGAAAACAATAGAGATAACAAGGTGTAGAGCTGGATGAACACAGCAGGCCAAGCAGTATCATAGGAGCAGGAAGGCTGACGTTTCGGGCCTAGACCCTTCATCAGCTTTCCTGCTCCTATGATGCTGCTTGGCCTGCTGTGTTCATCTAGCTCTACACCTTGTTATCTCAGATTCTCCAGCATTTGCAGTTCCTACTATCTCTCTCAAGAAAACAATAGTTGCCTCACACAAGATTTTGCCAAAACTATTTCACTTGTATCTTTTTCCCTATTTTTCAATGTTAGCATCAAATTTGATGGTTTTGACTTCCTTCATTTCCCCAACTAAAGCCGAATATCCTGCCTTGGCCACTCTTCCTATATGTGGACCATGTAGCCAGCACACAATGCATCAGCCTCTCTCCCAAATGTATTAGAAAACTGTGAAACTTTTTACCTCCAATCTGTTTCCCTTCATCCTATTGTACTAATGTCAGTTGTTGTTTCAGACTATTCTAAGTTGTGTTGCTGAGAGAGGACTAAAAGCAGTAACTTTTGTTTGCAAATACAGCTAATGGTAACAACAGCTGCAAAAGGGCAAAGGCATGCTCACGTCATGTGACACTGCATCACTTCCTGTGGTGATACATTTGTCTAATTTGCATATCACACACTAAGCCCTTCTGCTACACTTACAACTCCCTGTTTACTGAGACCCAATGAGTTCCATCAGTAGCAGGATGGTTGCTTCCAGCAAGAGAAAACTTGCCCAGCTCAGTGCTGATGAATTTTTAACTTCCACATTTGACATGGTTAGTAACAGCAGTTCGGGGGACGAGACTGCAGTCACAAACATGAAGAAAGGCTGCAAACGAGAGATCCGGGTTGGAAACAGAAAGGAAGAACCACAATTGGAAGTGCAGGGAAAAAGAAGACGAAACGAAAAGGTCCCATCCGAGAACACAAAGAGCAGCTTTTGTGTTTGAAGGAGAAGGACCCAGAGTTCCTGGAGAAAAAAAACGACAGAAGTTGCTGAACTTCAATGACTTGGACAGTTCAGAAGATGAAGAAAGCGTGCTGCACATGGTGTCAGAGGAACTCGAGTTGGCCAGTGATGATGAGGAAAATGAAGAACAGCCGACAAAGAGGAGTAAAGCAGAGGACTTAATAACAGTGATTGCCCAAATGGTGGAGAATTGGAAAGCTGCAGCGAAGGACATGTTGACCTTCAAGCTATTCCATGATTTTGTGATGGCATTTAAAGTTGCTGTTTCTACTACAAAAAGAGGGGATGCAAGTGGGGAGCACAGCAAATACAAAGTTGAAGACAGTTTGGTCTTCAATAGCTTGGTGTCATTCTATATCCATGATCTCCATTTAGCCCTGCAAAAGTTCCATCAGTTAAAACCAGCCAGAGACCAGAAAAAGTTGTTACCACCCTCCAGCAGTCCCTGGTGGCCAAAGATCTGAAAGGATTCAGGCATTTGTTGCTAGACATAGTGCAACTGAAAGAACAGCCCTATGTTGAACAGAGTGAAGACTGAGTAATTCAAGTTGTTTTTAAACTTTCTGTTCCTAAGCTAAACTTTTTTTAACTTTCAATTCTGTAGCTATCTGTAGTATCCTGTACCTAAGATAGCACCAAAGCGGCAACATTGCAAACTTTTCATTGCACTCATTCGAGTGCACATGACAATAAAGGCTACTCTATTCTATTCTATTCTAAACTTGGACTGAATCATACTTCTGATGTTGCTGCTTCTTTTCTGTTCTTTGCAAACTCTATAATGTCCAGGGTTTCAGTGTCTGGCACTTCGTGTTCAATTCTCCACTCATTTATTTTTAAGTGGGGGTAGCACTTTTGCCTCACAGCACTAGGAACCCATGTTCAAGTCTAACCTTGGGCAACTGTCTTTATATGGAGTTTGCACATTCCCCCCGCATTTGCATGGCACTCCAGTTTGCTCCCACAGTATAAAGATATGCAGATTAGGTGGATTGGCCATGCTAAATTGTCCATAGTGTCTAGGGATGTGCAGGTTAGATGGATTAGTCATGATAAAAATCCCATGTGGGGTTATGGGGGATGGGCTGGATCTGAGTGGAATACTCTTCCGGGATTGGAGCAGCATTAGTGTGATGAATGGCCTCTGTCTGCACTGTTGACATTCTATGATTCTAAAAGCTACAAATGGAAATATTAAAGACCTATGCAGGAAACTGGGAACATGATCTAACTGTGAGAGTGCTGAACACTAAATTCATCTCATCATCTGTAAGGGTTTGAAAGAAAACAAACGACTAAATAAGTGAATTGCAGTATATTCCTCCAGTGTGTTACCAATGCAGATTATTATTAAAAAATAGTATTGTTCCATCTCGTGTTCAAATATTACTGTCATTGCAGTCAGATAATACTGTCACAAATTACCATCCCATATTGCTGTCATGTTACAGTTACAGATTGCAATCACTTGTTACAGTCGCACAGCTCTATGACATGTTAGTGTCACAAGTCACTATCAAATATTACTGTTAGACTCAGTTGCTGAAAGTCAAACCAATATAATATTGACAGATCAGAATAACTATCTGTCATCAGAACAAATACATCAAAGAAACACATTTCAGTCAGCTCTTATACTTTCACTTGAATGTTATTAAAATAAAAAAACATTAGATTTTTCAAACAAAACACAATGCTGATGAATATCTGCAATGCACACGAGACAGAAACAAAGTGGTACACGGAGTCACAAATACACAGGGACACAGACACAAACAAAGTCACAAAAAGTTGGGGATAGATACACATAAATAGAAGGGGACAGTGGGGTGTGTGGTGAGCCCACCTACACTTGGCCAACTTGCCTCACAGCCATTGATCTGGCATTAAATTTATTAAGTCCCTACATTGTGGAAGCAGGCCATTTCACCCATTGAGTCCACACTGACCCCTCCAGAAGAGCATCCCACCCGGACCCGCCCCCCTATCCTAATGTGACCCTGCATTTTCCCATGGCTTATCCACCTAACCTGCACATCCCTGGACTATGGGCAACTTAGCATGGCCAATTCACCTAACCTGTACATCTTTGTGACTGTGGGAGGAAACTAGAGCACCTGGAGGAAACCCATGCAGACACGGGGACAATTTACAAGTTCCACTCAGACGGTGTGCACCTACACAAATAGTAGCCCAAGGGTGGAATTGAACCCGGGTCCCTGGTGCTGTGAGGCAGCAGTGCTAGCCACTGAGCTGCCCTACTGGGGGACATCCAATCAAATAGTCAGCGCCTAGGAGCTCTGGCCTTTGTTGGGAATGCAACAAGGTCCCTTGAAAAGACGAGCCAGGATCTCAAAGCACAGTAGGTCCAAGTTCTCACTGAGGTGGGTGGGGTTCTGGCATTGGCATGATAAAGTGGGAAGGGATCAGAGGGAAGATAAAATACACAAGGTGCCCAAACAGCAAATATATTCCCAAATCAGCCACCAGCCTAGTAGCTTTTACTGGGTGACCTGGACACTTGGCATCATCAACACCCCCTTGGCCACCAGCTCAGTTTAAATCCCAGTAGCAGTGGGACCAGGGTCTTGGAGGTTTCAATTAGTATGTGGGAATGAATGGGAGTGAACTAGAGATGGATACACAATACTGCCATGGTGCCCACTTTTATATGCCTCCGCCCCACAAATCTGCTAAGCTATTAGTTGGGGAAGTCATAAAACAGACCTTAGGACGAAAAGAAATAAGAACAGGAGTAGGCATTTGGCCCCTTGAGCCTCCCTGCTCCGTCATTCCAATAGGATCATGGTTGATGTGATATTCCCTTTCATGGAACCAAGCTGACTCTGATTAGATTATTATGCCCAAATGTGCTGCTATTACTTTCTTAATAATTCATTCCAATACGTTTCCAAAAATAAATGTGACGCTAATTGGCCAACGCCTACTCCTACAAATAGCTACACTTACAGACAGCAACATTTACAAGCATCTACATCTACAGACAGCTACATACACCTACAAACATCTACACCAATAGACAGCTACACCTACACACTGCTATGTCTACAGACAGTTACACCTACAGACAACTACACCTACAGACATCTACACCTACAGATTGCTATACCTACTGACAGCTACACCTACAGGAAGCTAAACCTACAGACATCTACACCTATAGACAGCTACTTGTACAGATATCTACACCTACAGACATCTACACCTACAGACTGCTACACCTACAGGAAGCTACACCTACAGGAAGCTACACCTACAGATTACTACACCTACAGACTGCTACACCTACAGACTGCTACAACTCCAAACATCTACACCTGTAGACAGCTACTCCTACAGACATCTGATCTCAAGTCTTCAGCACAAACAGTTTGCTCCTAAGCATTGTGTTCGTCACCATTCCACCTCCCCCTCCCATCCCATTCCCCTTTTAATACAGATGACTGGGAAAATGAACAAAGGTCAAGCAGAGCAGGACGCATTACTGAAAGAGAGAGGAGGAAGAGGGAGAAGAGCCTGCTGGAGGAGACAATAGAATGTTCAGGCAGCCATTCTCCCATCTTAACTTCAGCAGGATACAATGTGTGAGATGTCTGTGTTTCAGTAAAGATGCCCTCACTGACATCTGTCACTTACCAAGATAGCTATCTTAAATCAGGACAGGGACCATGTTACAAAGATAGCTACAGACATGAGATTTTATAGTTCTGGCACCTTCCATGTTCGTACATTGTGTTGCATGAGGGAGATCAGTGAGACACTCTGTGCAAAGGGAACAAATACATTGCATTCTTTCTTGCAAGGGAAAAACAAGCCATGTGGTCCCAAAGTTGTGACTGGAATGCAGAATATCCCCTTGTTTCAGGTTGCCATTAACTGCACATATTGGTCTGCCTGTAGCACGTGTCGGCTCTCCCTTGCGTTGGGGATGATGTTGACTCAAGGTCGAGGAATCAGCCAGGCGTTCTCATGTGTCTGAACAGACTGATTCCATGCATATCATCGGTCACGTGGGACAGGATATTCCATGATGCAATAGGAGCTGGAGAGCGGGATTCACTTCTTTATCTTTCCTTCTCTGTTGTTGCCATGCCGCACCATGAAGATGCTTAACTGAAAGTATAACACAGCCTGATACACAATGATCAGTA
>NW_025975315.1:0-4251 GCF_021869965.1 Rhincodon typus
TAGTCCAAACAGCATCCAAAGTCAGGTCCGATGGTGAAGTTGAATTTTTGACTTCTGAAGCCCTTACTTCACTCAAATAATCATGTTAGTCAAACCAACATCAAAAATTGAGTCATTTGGTGAAGTTCAGATTTTGGTTTTTATGAAGTGCTTTTCTTACTGAAATATGCATGTTATTCAAAACAGCATTAAAAATTAAATCATTTGGTGAAGATGAGATGTTTGACTTCTGAAGTGCTTATCTCACTCAAATAAGCCTGTTAATCTAACCAATATCAAAACTTGTGTCGTTTGTTGAAGTTCAGGTTTTGGTCTTCTGATGTGCTTTTGTCACTCAAATAAGCATGTTAGCATAACCAACATCAAAATTCGAGTCATTTGTTGAAGTTCAGATTTTGGTCTTCTGAAGTGATTACCTGAGGGAAATAAGCATGTTAATCAAAACAGCATCAACACTGAAGTCATTTGGTGAAGTTGAGATTTTTGACTTCTGAAGTACTTACCTCGCTGAAATAAGTAGTTTAGTCAAACCAGCATCAAAAGTTGAGTCATTTGGTGAAGTTGAGATCTTAGCCTTCTGAAGTGCTTCAATCGCTGAGATAAGCATGTTAATCAAAACAACATCAAAACTTGAGTCACTTGGTGAAGTTCAGAATTTAGTTTTTATGAAGTGGTTATCTTCCTGAAATAAGCATGCTCGTCAAAACAGCATTAAAAGTGAACTCATTTGATGAAGTTGAGATTTTTGACTTCTGAAATGCTTCTCTCAATCAAACAAGAATGTTAATCATACCATTATCAAAACTGCAGTCATTTGGTGAAGTTCAGGTTTGGTCTTCTGAAGTGTTTTTCCCATTGAAATGAGCATGTTCGTCAAAACAGCATCAACAGTTGAGTGTATTGTTGAAGTTGAGATGTTGGTCTTCTGCTATGCTTATCTCGCTGAAATAATTACGTTAGTCAAAACAATATTAAACGTTGTGGCATTTTATGAAGTTGAGGTTTTGATCTTCTGGAGTGCTTAACTTGCTGAAATAAGCATGTTAGCCAAACTAACATCAAAAATTGAGTCATTTGGTGAAGTTCAGATTTGTGTCTTCTGAAGTGCTTATCTCGCTGGAATAAGAACATTAATACAAACAGCATCAAAAATTATGTCATTTCGTGAAGGTGAGATTTTTGCCCTCTGAAGTGATTATCTCACTCAAATAAGCATGTTAGTCAAAACAACATCTAAAGTTGAGTCATTTGCTGAAGTTGAGATTTCTGTCTTCTGCAGTGCTTATCTCATTAAAATAAGCATGTTAGCCAAACTAACATCAAAACTTGAGTTAGTTGGTGAAGTTCATATTTTCGTCTTCTGGTGTGATTATCTCGCTGAAATAAGCATTTTTAACAAACCAGCATCAAAAGCTGAGTCATTTGGTGAAGTTGAGATTTTGATCTTCTGAAGTGCTTAACTCGCTTGGATAAGCATTTTAATCTAAATAGCATTAAAAATTAAGTCATTTGGTAAGGTTGAGATTTTTGCCTTCTGAACTGCTGAACTCGCTGAAATAAGCATGTTATTCAAAACAACATCAAATTTAGAGTCATTTGTTGAAGTTGAGATTTTTGACTTCTGAATTGGTTATCTTCCTCAAATAAGCATGTCAGTCAAAACAACATTAAACATAGAGTCAATTGGTGATGTTCAGATTTTTCACTTCTCAAGTGCTTAACTCACTGAAATAAACATTTTAGTCTAACCAGCATCAAAAATCAAGTCATTTGAGGAAGTTGAGATTTTTGACTTCTGCAGTGCTCATCTCACTGAAATAAGCATTTTAGTCAAACCAGCATCAAAAGTTACGTGCTTTGGTGAAGTTGAGATTTTAGTCTTCTGATATGCTTATCCTACAGAAATAAGCACGTTAGTCAAAAGAAAATCAAAAGTTGCTTAATTTGGTGTCGGTGAGATTTTTGACTTCTGAAATGCTTATCTCACTCAAATAAGCATGCTAGTCAAACCATCATCAAAACTACAGTCATTTGGTGGAGTCCAGGTTTTGGTGTTCTGAAGAGCTTAATTCGCTGAAATAAGATTTTTAAACCAAACAGCATCAAAAGATGTGTCATTTGGTGAACTTGCGATTTTCGCCTTCGGAAGTGCTCAACTCGGTGAAATAAGCACGTTGGTCAAAACAACATCAAAAGTTGCGTCATTTTATGAAGTTGAGATTTTGATTTTCTGTTGTGCTTACCTCATGAAATAAGCATGTCATTCAAACCAACATCAAAAACCAAGATTTTTGGTGAAGTGAGATATTAGGCTTCTGAAGTGCTTATCTGATTTAAACAAGCACGTTCGTCAAAACTGCATCAAAAATTAAGTCAGATGGTGAAGTTGAGATTTTTGATTTCTGAAGTGCTTATCTCATTGAAATAAACATTATAGTCTGAACAACTTCCAAAGTCAGGTCCTTTGGTGAAGTTGAATTTTTGACTTCTGAAGCGCTTGTCTCACTCAAATAATCATGCTCGTCAAACCAACATCAAAACTTCAGTCATTTGGTGAAGTTCAGATTTTGGTTTTTATGAAGTGCTTATCTTACTGAAATGTGCATGTTATTCAGATCAGCATTAAAAATTAAATCATTTGGTGAAGATGAGATTTTTGATTTCTGAAGTGCTTATCTCACTCAAATAAGCCTGTTAGTCTAACCAACATCAAAACTTGTGTCGTTTGTTGAAGTTCAGGTTTTGGTCTTTTGATGTGCTTTTGTCACTCAAATAAGCATGTGAGCATAACCAACATCAAAATTCGAGTCATTTGTTGAAGTTCAGATTTTGGTCTTCTGAAGTGATTCCCTGAGTGAAATAAGCATGTTATTCAAAACAACATCAAAAGTAGAGTCATTTGTTGAAGTTGAGATCTTTGACTTCTGAATTGGTTATCTCCCTCAAATAAGCATGTCAGAAAAAACAACATTAAACATAGAGTCATTTGGTCAAGTTCAGATTTTATTCTTCTCAAGTGCTTAACTCACTGAAATAAACATTTTAGTCTAACCAGCATCAAAAATCAAGTCATTTGATGAAGTTGAGATTTTTGACTTCTGTAGTGCTCATCTCACTGAAATAAGCATCTTAGTAAAACCAGCTTTAAAAGTTACGTCTTTTGGTGAATTTGAGACTTTAGTTTTCTGACATGCTTATCTCCCTGAAATAAGCACGTTAGTCAAAACAATATTAAAAGTTGAGTCATTTGGTTTAGTTGAGATTTTTGACTTCTGAAATGCTTCTGTCAAGCAACTAAGAATGTCAGTCAAACCATTATCAGAACTGCAGTCATTTGGTGAAGTTAAGGTTTTGGTGTTCTGAAGAGCTTACCTCGCTGAAATAAGCATTTGAAACCAACCAGAATCAAAAGTTACGTCCTTTGGTCAATTTGATACTTTAGTTTTCTGATATGCTTATCTCCCTGAAATAATAACGTTAGTCAAAACAATGTTAAAAGTTGAGTCATTTGGTTCAGTTGAGATTTTTGACTTCTGAAATGCTTCTGTCAAGCAACTAAGAATGTCAGTCAAACCATTATCAGAACTGCAGTCATTTGGTGAAGTTAAGGTTTTGGTGTTCTGAAGAGCTTACCTCGCTGAAATAAGCATTTTAAACCAACCAGAATCAAAAGTGGTGTCATTTGGTGAAGTTGAGCTTTTAGCCTTCTGAAGTGCTTAACTCGCTGAAATAAGCACGTCAGTCAAAACAACATCAGAAGTTGTGGCATTTTATGAAGTTGAGGTTTTGTTCTTCTGGGGTGCTTACCGAGCTGAAATAAGCATGTTAGTCAAACTATCATCAAAAATTGAGTCATTTGGTGAAGTTCAGATTTGTGTCTTCTGAAGTGTTTATCTCGCTGGAATAAGAACATTAATACAAACAGCATCAAAAATTATGTCATTTCGTGAAGTTGAGATTTTTGCCCTCTGAAATGATTATCTCACTCAAATACGCATGTCAGTCAAACCAACATCAAAACTTGAGTCATTTGGTGTAGTCCAGATTTCTGTCTTCTGAAGTGATTATCTGAGTGAAATAAGCATGATAGTCAAAACCGCAGCAACACTGAAGTCATTTGGTGAAGTTGAAATTTTTGACTTCTGAACTGCTTATCTCACTCTTATAAGCATTTTTTTCAAATCAGCATCAAAAGCTGAGTGTCTTGGTGAAATTGAGATTTTGGTCTTCTGATATGCTTATCTCGCTGAA
>NW_025975315.1:4751-5621 GCF_021869965.1 Rhincodon typus
TAACCATTCAGATGCCTCTTAAATGTCGCCAACGTGCCTGCTTCCACTACCTCTTCTGGCAGCGTGTTCCAGCTCCTACCATTCTCTGCGTGAAAAACTTCCCTCTCACACCTCCCTTAACTTTCTTCCTCTGACCTTGAACCTGTGTCCCCTTGTAATTGAAACTTCAACTCTAGGAAAAAGCCTCTATCCACCCTATCTATGCCTCTCATAACTTTTCATAACATATCAGTTTCTCCATTTTCCACTGGATTTTCAACCACAGTAAGCATCGCTCCAACCTGTGATCCAGCTATATCGTTACCAAGGATAACCCGTATTTCCAGAAATGAGAATTTCTCTATTCCTCCTACCACTGCTTCTCCACTTTTCACCAGACTCTCCAACCTCATATTATATAATGGAACACTGTTCTTTTCACCATGAGTTCCACTTATTACCACTCTTTCTAGAAAGCAATATTCTCAAAATAGTCCTTCTTACTACTTACTGCCCTCATTACTATTTCTATCTTTCATCTCTACCTCAATTTTCTACCGCAATTTTCAGTCGACTTTGAGTTTTCAGTTTCAGTCTCTCAAATTCAAAAACTCTCTCTTTCCCTTTCTTTTTCCACTGCTAGAGCAATTCTTTCTTTCTGCTTTTAATCATAATTCAAATTGTTTCATTTCTTTTTTTCTTTGTTTCTTTTGCCTCTAATTCAAGCTGCTTCATTTGCAGTTGAATTTTATCCATTTCCAAAGATTCCAATGGCATTTCTGGTAATCATGTCAAGCTATTGCTACAATTACCTCCCCTTTTTGCACAAAGCCAACCCTAATTGCAGCTTGTCCACTAATTCCAAATGCTAAGTCTTGTTCACTTTCTGCA
>NW_025975315.1:6121-8000 GCF_021869965.1 Rhincodon typus
TTTTCTGATGAAGGGTCTAGGCCCGAAACGTCAGCCTCTCTGCTCCTGTGATGCTGCTTGGCCTGCTGTGTTCATCCAGCCCTGCACCTTGTTGTCTTGGATAGGATATGACACTGCTGCATTGCACCATTAGAATTAATTCTTCACACTTCTGTTGATCACGGCATGTCCTTTGTTTCACCATTGTAATTATATCTGGAACACAGTTGTAACTTCACTTTCATTTGGAAATGTAATAGTCTTTAAATTTTTCTTCAAAGCAGAATACAGCAAAAGTGCAAGGAACATTACAGAATTCAGGATTGACTGCTGTGAGTTGAGATTTCAGATCACCTCAGGTGATGCTGACTAATGTATCTGAATGTCCAGTATATTTTTTTCATTTTTCATTTCATTTTATCACTTACCTTGGCAGTTTGGAAGGCATTCTGTATAATGCTATAAATGAGAGTCTGTAAGGGACATTGAGATTTGTTTGCATGGGCAGTTGGTAAGAGATATTATTGAGGAAATCTCTTCATACCTTTAGTAGTACTGCCTCCGCCCCCACTAAGTGCCACCATCAATATCAGAACACTTGATCCTACGCCTTATAAAATCACTCCCTCAATATCCTGTCATGTTTCATCTCCATGTGCAAGTGAATCTCTGAGCAACTCTGTTTTGCTAATCCATTGCACATTAATCTAATGGCACAACATTTTCTGCCCTATTCTAAAAAGGGAGGTAAATATATTCGCACCCCCAACTTGCTTGTGAAGGTTGATAAAGCCCAGTACTCTACTTATAGTCCATGCATGGCCACAACTTGTTATTCATAAGAAGACTCAGTTTTCACCCCAATGACCTCAACATAGTGTGACTGAGCTTTATCGTCCATTGATGTTACAAAGAGCTTGATGACAATTTATAATAGGTCTTCAACTGGGTGCCCAGGTTAGTGGGCTGCCTCAGATATAGACCTCTTTCAATATGACATTTTAAGCCACAACTGCTCAATGCATTATTTCCCACAGGTGAAAGAAGCCAAAGGTTCAGACAAGGTAAAAACAGAGTTCTTTTGGCTGGGACCACAGCATGGTGTTGCCATTTTTGGTCAAAATATTCCTGAAGGTTTTGGCATTGACTTTCACCCTCCAACTATCCTGGCCTCTGCTTGCCAATGATGTAACAATTGGCTGCCCAGCATGTTCATGCTCACATTGCCCTCCCTTTCTGAGCCAACTGAAAATTGAACAGAGTCTTAGTTACCCAACTGGATAATTTGTGATGGTCAGTCAGATAGTTCTACCTATCTTCCATTTCCACTGAAATAAAAGTGCTCAAAGCACATAAGAAAGGTCCACACATTTTATAACCTGCTCCTATGCTCTTTTTTCCCCTGACTTGCTTTTAAAGTATCGAGGAGATAAATCCTTAATTTGTAAAGATTCCAGGGCTGTCCTGGGGAGTTGATAACCTGACTAGAAAAGCAGCAGGGATCCCATGAGACCCACCAAAAAATAAACTGGTTGGCTAAATGACCCACACCTTGCTGGTGGTGGGTCAGCCCAGTGTTAGATAGTCTTAGTCCAGTGAACTCCACTGCTCATTTAGTGGTAAAAATTTAATTATATCAGCCTTCTCACTCTGAGTGCAGTTATGGATATAATTTGGATATGACACCTTAGGAGAACTGGTATGGTTAAATATATGGGATAGATACAGGTATGGGTACAATAAAGTATGGCTATAATGCATTTATAATATGAATATAGGTATAAGTTTGATTTGATTTGATTTATTGTCACATGTGCCAAGATACAGTGAAAAGTATTGTTTTGCATGCTATCTAGGCAAATTATACCCTACATACCCCTGCAGTTCTGAGGAAGGGTCA
>NW_025975316.1:0-8000 GCF_021869965.1 Rhincodon typus
GTTTCGGGCCTAGACCCTTCTTCTTTTTTCTGAAAAAGGGTCGAGGCCCAAAATGTCAGTTTTCCTGCTCCTCTGATGCTGCTTGGCCTGCTGTGTTCATCCAGCTCTACACCTTGTTATCCATCATGTCCATCCCAGATTCAGAGATCACTTCAACGCTTGACGGAGAGGGAGAAACATTGGGCTCCGTCTGTTCTGAGAAGCAGGGCACATTTTGGTCCCGCACTGTTTGCGAGTTTACAGCTTTCATATCATTCACGTGCTTGTTCAGAACCATTGCTCCGACCCAAACTTAATATGTCACTGGTCCTAGCCTCTTACCCATGCAGGGCCATTTCCATGGCTCCTACACCAAACTTCATCCCTTGAAGTAAACTGTCTCCCTCGTTTAGGAGAGTCTGGGGTCCAGCATTGGCATTCCTAATGCTATTTTACCCCCACTCCCCCAGGTCCGGGAAGATCAGATCTAACCTGGTGCAGAGTCTTCTCCCCATTAGCAACTCTACTGGTGTTATCCCTGTGGTTGCATGAAGGGTGGTCCTATAATCAAATAGGAATTGGAACAGTTTGGTATCTAGTGAAGCTGTAGGCTCTTTCCTAAAGACTGCCTTCCAAGTTTTGTCTCCTCTTTCTGCCAGGCCATTTGATGACGGAGTTGTCCTTATTTGACGGATACCATTCAACGTTAGGAAATATTCAAATTCCCTGCCAGTAACTGATGGCCCATTATCTGTGACCAATACTACCCTGAGCCCGTGTATTGCAAAAGATGCGCGCAGCTTTTCTATCATCATCCCTGTGTTTGATGAGTGAGCTCTATGCACGTCTAGACGTTTTGCGTGGGCATCAAAATGATTAAGAACATTGAACCCATGAAAGGGCCTGTATTGTCAACGTGTAACTGAGTCCAGGGTTTACCTGCTTGTTCCCATGAATGTGGGGAGTTGCTAGAGGTAATTTTCATCCTTATTTGCACTCTGGGCACTGCCCCACCAATGTGGCTATGCCTGCATCCAATCCTGGCCACCAGGCATAACTTCTCACCAACATCTTCATTTCGGAAGCCCCTGGATGACCCTGATGGAGTTCAGTCAATATCTGGCGATGACCTTTGTTTGGGACAATCAGTCTTGCTCTCCGTAATAATATGCCATCTTCACCTGCGATCTGGTCTCTCCAGGTCCCGAAAGGTTTCAGTTACGGTTTTGACATCCCTTTGGTGTCCCCCATCAGCACCAGCTGGTTCTTTTTGCCAAGACCAGATCTTTCTGTGTCCAAAGTCTGACATTGTCATCTGCGACTGGAAGAGCGTCAAGAAAATTTCAAACCAATATGGATTCTTCCAGTTGTGGTACCACCGCTGTATCTGTCAGTGGGAGGCAGTTCAATGCATCCACATTCGCTACTTGGCCTCCCAGATGTCGTTCCAACTTGTAATTATACACACTTAATATTACAGCTCACTGCTGAATTTGGCTTGAAGCTATGGGTGGCACTGCCTTGTTTTCTTTAAGTTGACCCATCAAGGGTTTGTGGACCGTTATTATAACAAACTTATATCCATAAAGGTATTGGTGGAACTTTCTGACTCCAACTATGACCAACAAACTATCCATCTCCTTCTAGGTATATTAACCACAATCCTGATTGCATACTCTACTGGCATTCCTCTCCAGTGAGCCACCTATGAGCTAATTATACCCTGATGCCATCTGGGGAGGCATCACTTGTCAATACCAGTGTGCTAACACCTTAGGGGATGATAAATGTTTCTTTATTTCCCTGAAAGCTATGATTTGTCTATGCAACCATTTCCAAGGCAGACCGCTTTTTAGGAGTTGATGCAAAGGTGCCAGGATGGAGGCCAGGTTATATATGTACATTCTGTAGTAAATCACCAGCCCAAGGAAAGAGCTAAACTCCTATACAGACATGGGGGCTGGGGCACCTTTGATCACCCTCATTTTATCTTCCAATGGGTGTAACTCAGTTTTTTTCAACTCTGTAGCCTAAGTAGGTCACTTGGGGTGCCTGGAACACACTTTTTTTTCCCTTCTTAGGTGTACGTTCACCAGGGACAAAGGTCTAAGGACTATGTTCAAGTTCTCTAAGTGCTTCTTATTGGTTTCCCTGTTGTTCGTACGTCGTCTGGATAAATGGCAACCTGAGGTAGACTTTGTAAAATGTTTACTATTGCCCACGGAAAAATTGCACAGGCTGACAATACCCCAAATGACAGTCGTGTATATTGGAGCCAACTCCTATGGGTATTAATTGTAGCATACTCCTGGGAATCCTTATCTGATTGAAATTGCAAGTACGCATGGCTCATGCCCAGCTTTGTGAAGGACTGCCCCTCCTGTCAGCTTTGCATTAAAATCCTTTGTGCAATGGATTGGGTATTTATCCAGCTGTGAGAAGTGGTTTGCTTAAAATCCCCAGGAAAGCGAGCTGACCCATCAAGCTACAAAATCAGTACGCCCACCCCCCACCATCCTCTCCTTGGTGCTCAAGTCAGCACCAGGATGGCCAAAGGTAGAGATTTCATATTAAAGTTGACAGGTCAGGTGTGGACCAACACCAAGTTAACAGAAAATGCAAACTTTCACATGTACAAGGCTTGCATTATCAGCATTCTCTTTCCCAGTCATGAGACATGGGCAACTTTTATGCAAGCCAAGAAAAGCAGATGAACATATTCCACCTCCACTGCCTCAGAAAAATATTCAGTACCTTCTGGCAGGATAATGTACGAATAGAGGAGTAGACTGAGTTATGGACCAGACCAGAAACCACCATCCACCCACCCCCCAACAAGATAGAATAAGAAGATAATATAGAGCCTAATTTTTATATTAAATGACGCTATCGTGCCCGCCTCTACCATCTCCGCTGGCAACGTGTTCCAAGCACCCACCACCCTCTGTGTAAAGAATTTTCCACGCATATCTCCCTTAAACTTTTCCCCTCTCACCTTGAAATCGTGACCCCTAGTAATTGAGTCCCCCACTCTGGGAAAAAGCTTCTTGCTATCCACCCTGTCTGTACCTCTCATGATTTTGTAGACCTCAATCAGGTCCCCCCTCAACCTCCATCTTTCTAATGTAAATAATCCTAATCTACTCAACCTCTCTTCATAGCTGGTGCCCTCCATACCAGGCAACATCCTGGTGAACCTCCTCTGCACCCTCTCCAAAGCATCCACATCCTTTTGGTAATGTGGCGACCAGAACTGTATGCAGTATTCCAAATGTGGTCGAACCAAAGTCCTATACAACTGTAACATGACCTGCCAACTCGTGTACTCAATACCCCGTCCGATGAATGAAAGCATGCCGTATGCCTTCTTGACCACTCTACTGACCTGCGTTGCCACCTTCAGGGTACAATGGACCTGAACGCCCAGATCTCTCTGTGCATCAATTTTCCCCAGGGCTTTTCCATTTACCATATAGTTCGCTCTTGAATTGGATCTTCCAAAATGCATCACCTCGCATTTGCCTGGATTGAACTCCATCTGCCATTTCTCCGCCCAACTCCCCAATCTATCTATATTCTGCTGCATTCTCCGACAGTCCCCTTCACTATCTGCTACTCCACCAATCTTAGTGTCATCTGCAAACTTGCAATTAGCATTGGTTTTATGGTCATCATTGGACTCTTACTTCCAGATTCTTAATTCATCTACCATAGCAGGATTTGAACCGAGGTCTCCAGAACATGAGTTGAGCTTCTGGATTAATAGTTAAGCAATAATAACAGGAGGACATTGCCTCCCCACTACACAATTCCATTACAACTGGAGAGCGTAAGTCCCCAGCATGCTCGCTGTCTTGAGTCAGTGCTGAGTCATATGAGCCAAATGGGCGATGGCCACATCAGCAAAGACATGCTCCATAGTGAGCTCGACTGGGATAAGAACCGTTGCAAGGGGGAGTTCTCGCTACTAACTTGAAGACCTGGAGAAAAGCTGTCAGAAGGATGTGGAAAAAGTAGAGGACAAAAACAATGCCCAATTGAGGAAGAAACCGAGCCCACTAGAAGAAAAGGACATCACTCAGTCTCAGGTGAATGTCATTCGTCTGTGCCAACCATGGAAGGGACCACTCACAACCAGTCTCCACCATCCACAGTAGATGACGCTCAGTACAGAAGTGACATACAATCCAAGTGCAGACCTTCCCACATGGAAATGTGGCAACAATAAGGAGACGTAGGGAGTTACTAGCAGGTCAGACGAGTGAAAGGGAATAAAGTGAACAATATAGGTTTTCTGCTAATCAGGAAATTCTTTTGACTGTACAATTATTATTAACAGAAATAGTTAATTGGAAGCTTGTTACCTGTAAAATAGTACATAACTTTTGTTTTTGTAGCAAGGATTTGAGCTGTACACCACTTTCTTAAAGTGTACATCTCTCCATGCACACACTCTATAAATGGTTAAACAAAGAAACCTGACTCTCATCTGATTAAGTGGGAATAGAGTTATAGAGTCATAGAGTCATCACGGAAACAGACTCTTCAATCAAACCAGTCCATGCCGACAATAATCTCAAAAAAAACTAGTCCCACCTACATGAGCTTGGCCCATATCCCTCAAACATTCCTTATTCATGAACTTATCCAAATGTCTTTTAAACGTTGTAACTGTAGGCGCATCCACCACTTCCTCTGCAAGTTCACTCCACACACAAACCACTCTCTGTGTGAAAAAATTGCCCCCATGTCTCCTCTCACATTAAAAATATGCCGCACAGTCTTGAAATCCTCCACCCTAGGGAAAAGACACCTGCTATTCACCTAAACTATATCAAGAGTTAAATTCAAGCATTCACTAGTATAGGACCCAATTAATAAAGAAAGGGGATAACAAGGATACAAGCTACGAATTACAAATACAAATGAACAGCTTCCTCATCTTTAGTACTCAATCCAAGGGCTTCCTAGATCAAAGTGTTACAATCCCCACCACGGGTAGGACAAGGTGCCAGATCCTGAATCCACTAATGTTAAACTAGTTCAGAACTCACCCACAAAAAGGAAACATCCACAATATCAGGACCATTCAAGATTCTTTACTCTTCAATCAAATGCCTCCTACTCTTTAACCCCCTGTTGTTGGCACCAATCTGATCCATACTTTCTGTCCAGCCAACTGAGCTAACCAGGGTCTGAAGGAGTCCAGAGTCAATAAATGTGGAGCTGGAAAAGCACAGACGGTCAGATAGCATCGGAAGGGCAGAAAAGTCAATGTTTTGGGCCAAAACCCTTCATCAGGACTTGGGAGGGGGAGGGGAGCACAGAAATAAATAGAAGGAGGGGTGTGGGCTGGAGGGAAGGTAAATGAGATGGCGACAGGTGGATGCAAGTAGAGGGTTATTTTGGTTGGTTAGTGGGAAGGCTGGAGTGGACAGGTGAGTAGGAAGATGGGCAATTTCAGGGAGGAGAGATTTTGAAGCTGGTGAAGTCAATATTCAGGCCATTGGGCTGTAAGCTCCCAAGGTGAAATATGAGGTGGTGGTCGTCCAGTTTATGTTTGGCCTCACTCCGACAGTGGAGGAGGCCAAGGATGGACATGTCACCAGGGGAGTGGGAAGAGGAGGTAAAGTGGATGGCAACAGGAAGGTCGGGTTGGTTGGTGTGTGCAGAGCACAGGTGCTCCACAAACCAGTCCCTGATTCTGCATTTGGTCTCCCTGATACAGAGGGGACCACATCAGGAGTAATAGGTATAGTAGATGAGGTAAGATGAAGTGCAGGTGAATCTCTGTCATATCTGGAAGGATTGTTTTGGGTCTCGGACGGAGGTGAGCGGGGAAGTGTAGGGGCAGGTGTTGCATCTCCTGCGGTTACAGGGAAAAGTACCAGGTGCGTTTGAGGGGTTGATGGGGACTGTGGAGCTGACAAGGGAGTTGGGGAGAGTCCACTTTGCTGAGGCTACACATATTTTCACATGTTTATTGTACTGCAGAGCTGCAAGTACTGATGGTGGAGACTCCAACTTTCTTCCCACAGCTACGAGATTGCAGCGTTCTGTTATTTTCCTTCTTGAAGAAGGATCCCCACTGGGAGTATAAATATTACTGTTATTTATTTACTCTTTCAACTTAAATAAATTTGTTTCCTAATCTAGTTCACAAGTGATCAGGGAGTTAAATAAAAGAATGGATAATGGGTTAATGTTGCTAAATTAACCACCTCCGTGTTCCCAGAATTATCCTCTCACCCCCGACAGCAGAAATCCCGACTCCCTCCCAGAAATACTGCTGTGAATACTGGTATTGATGTTTATGTTAGACTTATTTCCATTCGGTTATAGGATGATAGGGTGGGGATTGAGGGACGATGTACATGAGTGCATTCTATTATACTGAATAAACTGAACATATTAGTATTAAATTTGCATTACGAAGATTACTAAGTTTTACGAGAGAACCATTATCTGTCAGTGAAGCTGTTGAAGAGGTTAGTATGACATTCCCAGCAGTCCTATCTCTTTGTTTGGGGACTGACAAACATGGCAATAGAGGATTTTGAGAAGACGCCGCCTGCCGCTGCTATCATTTGTTATGAGGGCATTAGCGATGTTTACAAGTTATTTGCTTTGCAAATTGAGTAAACCAGTGGTGGGAAACAAAAGGCAGATTTCAAGAAAGTGATTTCTCGTGACATCTAATTTGTTGCTATTCAAATCCCCACAAAAGTCAAGATTTTCAGGGTCTCCAGGGTTATTTAGGCAGCTTTTCCAATCCAGCTCTGCAGTCATCTAAAGCCCTAAAATGATGCTGCTGGCTCACAACAAAGAAAGAGTGCCCTTTACTTGTTCCTGAAACAGACGTGAAGGATTTCAATTCAGTAAAATCGGAACCATGGTGTCCCCTGCTCGAGCCTTGGCTTACCTTACAACAGCAAGCTCCAGCATGTTGAGTCTGTGGAATTGTCTGCTACAGAGAATGGCTGAGGCCAAAACATTGAACGTTTTCAAGGAGGAGTTATTTATAGTTAAGACGACAAGAAATGTCCTCTGGTCTTAGAGTCTCTCGTGAAGGGAAACATCCTCTCAGCATTTACCCTGTCAAGCCTTTTGAGAATCCTATGTTTCAATGAGATCACCTCTCTTTCTTGTAAACTCCTGTGAGTACAGTCCTGAGCTGTTTAACCTTTGCTCATAAGGCAATCCCTCCATACCAGGGATCATCCCTGAACTGCCTCAAATGAAATATCTTTCCTGAAATAAAGGAACTAAAGCTGCTCATACAACTCCAGAAGTGGTCTCACCAGTACCTTGACCCTACTGTTTTGGTCCAACCCCCTTGGAAAGGACCAACATTCCATGAGCCTTCCTGATTACCCACTGCACCTGTGTGCTAGCTCTCTGTGTTTCATGGACAAGTCCCCTCCAAGTCCCTTTGTGTTGCAGCTTTCTGCAGTTTCCTCTCTCATAATATTCTGATCTATTCTTCTCCCTTTCAAAGTGAACAGCTTCACATTTTCTCGAAAAGTGTGAGTGAAATGTGGAACTCGGTTACTGAGTTGGATGATTTTTTAAAAATTCATTCACGGGATGAGGGTGTCGCTGGTTAGGCAGCATTTATTGTCCATCTCTAATTGCCCAGAGGACAGTTAAGAGTCAACCACATTGCCGTGGTTCTGGAGTCACGTGTAGCCCAGACCAGGTAAGGATGGCAGTTTCCTTCCCCTAAAAGGGCATTAGTGAACCAGATGAGTTTTTCCAACAATCGGCAATGGATTCACGGTCATCATTAGACTCTTAATTCCAGATATTTTATTGAATTCAAATTCCATCACCTGGCGTGGCAGGATTCGAACCTGGGTCCCCAGAACATTACCTAGGTCTCTGGATTAATAGTCCAGCGATAATACCACTGTTAATCCAGAGACCCAGATAACATTCTGGGGACCCGGGTTCGAATCTAGCCACAGCAGATGGTGGAATTTGATTTCAATAAATGTCTGGAATTAAGAGTCTAATGATGA